>NC_141820.1:14075249-14234177 GCF_982586985.1 Callionymus lyra
GACAGATCAAGGTCAGGCTTGAAAAGTCTGCAAAATACCTTTGTGGATGTGGCTTTTAGGTTTGTACACTTTGCCCTTTTTGCTTTTATTTGTAAAACAGGAAAACGTAAAAATCGGCCTGTTTTCATTTACACTAAACATTTTTAACAATAAAAATCTATAACGATGCAAAACCACTTTTACTTTCTTTTCTGTTAATGTTTTCTACACATTTTAAACACATTAAATAAGAATGAACAACAAGATATGCATCTTCCCATTTGAGTCTTTTAATTTTAGTTGTCTTTCCAAAATAAAAGCTTGGATGTGAGTCTAAAGTGTCAAACTTAGTGGCGTGTAATGACAAGAATCTGGTACGATATGTATCAAGATAAAGAGGCAACGATACAATATATGATATAATGCGATACTTCAGTAACAAGAATATATTTCTAGTATTGTCGAGTACTTGACTCTGGTGTTGTATTTACAGACCGCATGACTCTTGACGAAGCCGTAACTGCTTTCCTTTGATTTGAAGCAAAAATGTATCCTCTTGTCCTCAGTCATCACCAGGATCTCTCAGGATTTCATTGTTTCTTTAGCAATGGGGGGCATAATAGTGACTGCTACTAGAGATTTAATCACAACACAAAAAAGAACAAACGCTGACTCTATTTGCAAGTTAAGTTTAACAAATTAACATGCAAAATAAACAGTGAATTGATATTTTCTCACACTGGTTATGTGGTCGACTACATGGTTGGCTCAAATCAGGACGGACAAAGATAATGAATACATATTCAACTAATATCAGACTCATAAAGTAATGCAATTTTATTTTTGTAGTTTTCTTTATCTCAAGGTCAGTCCATTATTATTGTTTTAATTTCATGTAATATTTCTGAGCAACACCCAAAACAAAAACAACAACATAATCTGCAGAAAGAGAAGCAGAGTATGAGGCGTTTCCTTTGTTGGTAGTATTTTTGATTCACACCAACCAGAAGTAAAACTATTATTCTAGCCAAAACATATGACCTTGAACACAGAGGTCAAACTCAATAACATAAGTAAGTAAGTAAGTAAGTCATTTTTATTTATATAGCGCTTTTCCAGACCAGGGTCACAAAGCGCTTAAACATAAGGGACAAAAATAAATTTCAATTCAATGCAATTTTCTTTTATTCATATATCAGTGAATTGATATTTTCTCACACTAGTCCAACTCATGGTCCAGGTGGCAAATATGAGCCACCAAGTCATATTATGTGATCGACCACATGGTTGGTTCAAATCATGAGGGACAAAGATAATGAATACATATTGAGACTCATACTTACAGAAAGTCTGGTAAAAATACAATTTGTTTTTGGCCCTGTGTGTGATTAGGTTAAAACAGACTTTTGTGTAGCAACAATGGATTGTGTGATTCTTGTGTGAGTGTACTTCACGCACCTGTATCGCTCCTCTTGCATCACCTGTGTGAAGTATCCATAGTCTCGTTTGAACTGTGTGTTGAGCGCCTCCATGTCCTCCGCCAGTTGGGTCTGAGCCTCCCTGATCTCCCGCACCATTTCCAAAACCTCGCCCAGTCGGCTGTTGGAGTCCGACCTCCCGGGGCCCCCCGAGCCGACCCCGGAGCCCTCGCCCGGGTTCCCGTTGGAGTCGGCGGACGCCGAGGTTCCCGTGGAGCACTCGTCGTCGCTGTGGTACTTGCTGGGCTTGGCGACGGTGTTGGCGCTGCCGCTCAGACCCCGGGCCCCGGAGTCCACCTGCAGGCCGGAGTGAGCCTCCACGCTCTTGTAGTGGGCGATGTTGTCGGCGCTGCCGAACTTGTTCCGGATGAGGTTGGCGAACTCCCGGGGTTTGTTGAAGAAAAACGGCGGCGAAAGCGAGACCCCCGGTCCGATGGTCTTGACTTTCTCCAGGGCCGGGTGGCGCCCGGTGGCGCTCACGTCCTTCAGGCTGCCCTCCTTGCTGTGCGTCCCCGACTCCGTCTTGACGCCGTCTTTGTGGCCGTGCTTGCCGTTGGTCTCGCTGTCTTTCACGCGGCGGTGGTACTGCTCCAGCTTCCTCTGCAGGCGGGCGATGGACTGGGCCGACTTCTGGTTCTTCTTCTCGAAGACCTGGCGGATCCGGGGCACCTGCTGTTTGTCGGCGTTGTTCATCAGCTTCAGGTACTCGGCCACGTTCTCATCGCGAGCCGTCTGCTCCACCTTGATCTGCTCCGTCACCTGAAATATTCACACACAGGGAAGACAAAAATGGTTAATTAATATTTTTGGTATACATTAAAAAATAAAGAAAAACGAACTATTCTATAATAACATAAAAACAATCACAAGAGGGTGATAATAAATATCAATACACTTAAATATGGCATTTTTTTTGACACCATATCAATATTTAACAGGACTGTACTGATAAAAAAAAAACGTTTTTAATTTTTTTGAGTAGACTTGCAAAAGTATAACATTAAATTATTAGATTGTTTTTGATTTAAAATGAATATTAATGTTGTTTGTTCGTTTTTGTGTTTCAATTCTGCCGCTAGATGGCAGTCATTCCCGTCCTCTGCAGCTAAAGAAACGATGACATCTTAAGATGGCTGAGGACGAGAGGATACAGTCATCTCCAGCTGCTTTTAAAGCTGATGTTTGGATATATTTGGTTTTTGGTTTCAAAACAATTGAAAGCAGACTTCGTCATGAGTCATGCGGTCTGTAAATTCTGCAACACCAGAGTCAAATACTCGACAATACTACACATATATCCAAATATATCCTTACTACAGTATCACACTATATCGTATCGTTGACCCTGTATCATGATACACATCGACCCTAGTCTTTTTAATACAAACCCTTGAACAGAAAAATTAAAACTTTATCATGATTAACAAATTGTTTTAGCTCATGGCAAAAAAAAGGAAAGAAAATGGTATTTAGGCAATATTTCCTGTTTTTTTGTTTTTATGTAACTTGAGCAGTAGTAATGGAAAGTAGACCCTTGTGAATCCAGAGGAAACTACAGCATACAACTATTATATTTAGGTGTAAATCATTCCAAATTTAAATCCATTCACCACTTTTTGAGTTGCTTTTTGATTTTAAATAAGCCAAAAAAAAAGTCAAATATCAAATATCATATCCTTTAGCTCACAGATAAATGATTCCAGTAAAAAAACAACTACTACCTATCATGAAAAATAAGGTTTATCTCTGTGTATTCATGTGTAACTCAAACGTAATCAATGACACGCCTCACCTTGAGGATCTTCTGCTGCAGGGTGTCGATGCCGAGCGCCCCCTTGTTGAAGTCCAGGCCGACCCCGTCCACCCCCAGGCTGTCCACCACATCCAGGTTGGACTCGGAGCCCCCGCGACGCATGGGCACCGGGATGCTGAGGATGTTGACATCACAGCCACTGCGGTCCGCCTGGTGGTGGAAAGTACACAAGAGACACGTTTAAAATAAACACAACTCTATAAACAGGATGAACGATAATAAAATACTTGTTTTAACATAATGTTTATGAGCAACAATTTGCACAGTTACAACTGGAATGAAGTGAACAGTGAGTTTGAAGTTTAAAAAGTTGATATTTAAGAGAAAAACATGTGATTTAATGCAGATTTCTTTGGCTGTATCTTTCCTCTATTTCTTCAGCATTTATTTGGACATGTTGTAATTATTTTATTATTGATATTTATGTTATTTCGTTAGTATAATCTTTATTTTACTTTAAATATGTATTGTTATTGACATAAATTAGGCATTTGTGCATATACAGTATCACGTAAAAAAAAGAAATCAATGGTTTTCTTTTCTTAATTTAAAAGAAGAAAAGACAGTCTTAGATATTACAGAATAATAACAATGATAAAACACTTAGAAAGATACTGTCCAGAGGTTCCTCTTAGTGTGTACTTATTTTTTGTTTTTGCTTTAATCCTTGAAATGTTATCCATGTTCAAGAATTTTTTTAGATTTTGACCCATTGCTTTTGATTTCCGGTCTCCAATTTGTAATGTTTCATAAATGACTCCACTTTTTATACTTTACTATGTTTATAAAACGAATCAACAGCAGATACCCCAAAAAAATATGAATCTAGACAAAATATTAATTAGTATAGAAATTGCTGCCCTTATATAAACTCGGTCCATATTTTTCTTTTGCATCAGTTTGTGATATATTCAAAAACGTTGTTCAAATGCGTAGTATTTTCATCCAACCATGGGAATTTTAAGTACAAATCCTTCAACATTGACTCTCGCACAAGTCGATATTATTCATGCTACTGGTGCTTCTTCAGAATCACAATGGAAGTTTGCCAGAGGCTCACATGGAGCTGCTGCTTTAAAACTTAACCTTGTTCGATCGCAAATGTCTCGAACTCAAGCCCGACTCGTTTTATTCGAGCAGGATATTCAACGACATATATGTGAGTAAAAATGAAATAATGTTCATATATATATATTGACATTGTAAGACCGTGTCAGACATCATCGATACAGTTTTCTAGCAGGTTTTTGTCTTCTTTCTGAAATTTAACTTTTTCTGTCCAAAGCTCCGGGTTATGCTCTGCTTTATTTCTGAAGAAGGTTTTTTCTTTCAATGAGTCCACCGCATTGTGGGTTTTGTTTGGGTGGGGGGGCAGAATTTGTACATTTCAATCTCACTCTGACACCGTCAAGGTCGCTTCGTTTTTATTCCCAAAGGCAGCACAGATACTTCTTTAATCATTCTGTTTATATTGCTGCTCTCCATTTCCCTTCTTCTTCTCCCTCATCACCTCTTACCACATCATCCCTTCTGACAGCCCACAAAGTCCCAATCGTACTTTCAACTGTGACAGGAAAGGTAGCAAAACCCAAATGATGAAACGACATGACATGATAAAAGAAAATCAGACTATGGCTTAATAAATACCAGATATATGTACAAGGTACAGCGGAGAGTTGAAGCTGTTTCATGTCTGATGCAACAAATATTCAATCAGGCGAAGATCCTAAAACATGCTCCACAACATTAGCCACACAAACAGACAAGTGGCATTGCTTTTAGATGGTTCACAATAAAGAAGTTTCCAGTTAAAGTGCACATGATTCAAGCGTCTTACAGTGAATTCATTTTTATAAATGTGGCTCCTGAGTGAGGCAGCATGAAGCCTGGAGCTTCAAACAAATATGTTCAAAAAATGCTTATATAAGACAATATAAAATAATGGCACAGTATGTATTGTCTGGAGTCAACACAGCGGCAAACAACACACACACACACACACAGACTTAAATACACACCGGTGACCTGCTGATAAAACCCTGAAGGCAGTTTATCGTCGTGTTCAGTTGTTTGTGGCTCGTCTGTCTTCACGTCTCTCTCTTCCTGGTCGCATGCCTCAGATGTCTGACTTATAAATAATAGGTTATGTTCGCTCCGAGTCATCTATCACTTGATCTTGTTGTTGGTTCAGTTTAGGAAGAATCGAGTTTGCACACTTGTAATGCTTGGCACAACACGCCACTCCTTCCAGAAATGCAAAATACACAAAATACTATTGATTTACTCAATAATTGGCTATAATAAAACTGAAAAAAACCATATTAAATACTTAAATAGATATTTGAAGATTCTAAAATGTCTTTGGAATCCTTGTGACTAGTGATGTGTTGATGAGGCTTCATGAAACAGCTGATGAAGTATTATGACATCTAGTGGCCTTTATTTTGAAAGACCACTAGATGTCACTCTATGTTCTATAGTCTTTTGCTCTGTCAGTATATTATACTAAATCAATAATTAAACTGCTATCTAGAAGTAATATCTAGTGGTCTTTTTCAAAATAAAAGACACTATATCATGACACCTCATGAGTCGTTTCATGAAGCCTCATCAATACTTGACACGATAAGACTTGTTTTCTTTTATTCCAAGAATGAGTAATTCTTAATTGAAAATTCAAGGATGTCTCAACTCTTAACTGGAACAATAATTCAAGGAAACATTAGAAAAATTATGAAAAATACTAAACATTTCTATCATTAGTTTCTGTACAAACAAAGTAAAACAAATAGATTAAAAAAAACATGAGAACATTACTATAAAACTCTTGCAAATCTGATTTTATTTCCTCAGACCGTTTTTTCTTCACAGTCATCTACTGTTTCCTTATCTTTACTCCTCATTCTTACCTATCAGTCTATTGCACTTCTTAGTTACCACCTTAAATAATAATTTATTTTTAAAGTTCAACTAATGTGTGGATTTAAGTGTCTCTTAAATGGTCCTTGGACCTCTATTGTACTCAACAGTACGTGTCTGTTTGTACACAACTCCAAGGTTTGTCACCGCATGTCATCAATTACGGAAGTCTCCACCCTCCAAGGGACTCATTGTATAAACAAAGCGGGTCGGGATTACAGCTGGCTTGCAGAGGAGTGAATCAGGAGAGTTGGGTTTTCACATGAGTTGCCCTTTCAGGACAGACTGACATAAAAAAAAGCCATAAATGAATAAGAAATCAGCAGTATGTCAGTAACCCGGCTGTATATTTTTCAGTGTTTTCAGTTGACACAATGTTCAACTAGTTTCTTTCGTACGTAAAAAAAAACTAAATGTAGTCAAGACCCCCTGATTCTCTCCTGACACCAGAGCGACCTGGACTTCTGATCCTTTATATCTGATACAGACAGTCATTGGAGCAAAGAAACTCCTCACGGAGAACAGCATTAAATCATCAGTATTCAAGTGTGTGGAAGTAAAGAACGTGCCTCAGCAGTCCGTGCACGTACTGGACATGCGGTTGAAAGTAGATCTGAGGGCGAGAGCAGTAGGAATTACTCACATGCGAGGAGGACATACACGTGTTGCCTTGATGTTACATATTAGTGCTGAGGTCATGACCCGAGGACAGAGGTTGTTAGATTAGGCAGAAACATTTCAACTGATGTGTCTGTTGGGAAATAAACTCTTGAAATGAAGAGACCTAACTTCCCCCCCCCCATAAAAAATGGATGACTGGCTCTGATAGAAGTGAAGCCATGCGTCCAAACCTCCTCTTTAACGGCAGCTGTTGCCCAAAAAAAAAAAGCTTCAAATTCTTTAATTTCACAGTGGAAACTGGGTCATAGTGAAACGTGAATGAATGAATCTTATCTGCAGATGACAGGGTTTCGAACACTGAATGCACATGGAGACCACGCGGCTGCTCACCCCCCCCCCCCCCCCCCGACAAGCACAACACGCAAATACTTTTGGCCATTAGTGCTGTTAGTCCAAACAATCGATGTGCGGGCCAGCAGAAAATTAACTGACAACAGCCTCGGGAAAAGTTAAGCCCCTTCATTCCACTACGAGCTAAATGATGTTGATGGACAACCAGTGGCAGAACAGACCATCACATGCTCCACTGGGAGCCTATGTTGCAACAGAAGCTAAAGGGATGACAGAGGTTTTCACACAATCCATCCTGGACACAGTTTTCACTTGTTATGCCTTAAACTCGGAGACAATTTCTCCTTTATTGGTTATTGCTGTCAAAAAGGTATTTTGTTTAAAAAAAAAAAAAGGTATTTTCTTAGAGGTGTGACACGTAACATGTCAATATACTTTTTTAAAGTCAAGTTTACTCAAAAAAGAAACCTGTACACTAGAAAAAAATAAACTCTGAAGGTCAGTTTGTGAAGGTAATGCTGACAACGCCCACACTTAAACCTTCCAAAAAAGTGATTCATAACTATTTAAAGCTTTTCAACTTTCTGCCAAAAAGCAATTAGGAGGAACGGGCTGAATGTTGATGCAACAAATCAAAAAAAATGTTGGATTTAAATTATTAAGGTGATTAACCAAATGGAAAGCTTGGACTCACAAAAAAAAGTTGGATGAATCAGAATAAGGATAAAAAAAAAAGTCAATTGAAATTCACAGATATTCATGTATTGCATTGATTTAGATTTTTCTCATGTGTGTACTTGTTTTATTTTATTTTATTTTTATTTTTCTATTATTTTTTTTAATTTAATTTTGAGTGTTTACATGATAGATAGTTGTTTACATTTCTCCCATTTCTTCTTCTTTTTTAATTCTCAGTAATGTGTTTTGTTTTTGTTTTGTTTGTCTGATGAAACAGTTTGAAACAAGTTACATTTTAAGATAACAATCTGGTTAAAACAGTAAGTATTTTGGTGCACTTCAAAATGACTATTTAATCCCTTATTTCCCAGCTATATATTTGATTTTAACACAATTCAAGACAAGTATGTGCCTCAGACTTTTGTGCTTAACAACTACGGAGTGATAACGATTATAAAAAAAACAACAACTGGGCGTCACAGTTCATCTAACAAATTGAGAGGGGATTGTTGATCGGCTTGACTTATCTCGCTATTAAAAATATTACAACGGTATTACAACGGTAATATTTTTGAGAGCTCCTTCTGTCCAAAATGCTTTTGCTTAATTTTTTTTTTACCTTTTTATAATATTGAACGGTTTTAAAAGTACATCAAGTGTAATTGAAATGAATTAAACTTCAATGAAGACTTTAAAAATAAATACATCTACTATATTTCATGAACAGTTCTGCTTTATCTCTTCCACAAAAAGGAAACAAAAAAGTATTCTCAGCTAATCGGTGTAATTTGGAAAACGTTACGAGACTTCAACCTGAAGCAATCAAGGGACGTCTGCACAACGAGCAATAATCCATTCAGTCAATAGTCTTCCTTGAAACCTCTCTGGGGAGCACTCAGGCTGATAGAAAATACTTTTAGTTTCTCAAGCATCTATGTAGGTAAGTAAGTAATTTAAGCAATGTAGCAGGACGCACTCTTAGAATCCTAAATAGACACAATATGGTACAGAGTAACAGTCAAAACGTGTTTCTTAAGCATTTAAAATTGTTCCTGTTTAAATAGGGCATATATGGAAAAAATATCGATATCGCGATATTGGCACGTGCGATATGCATATCGAAAACACGTGCGATAACTTAGCATTTTTTTATTGTAAAAATTAAGCATTTCTTAAATCTAAACTTTCAGTGTCACGTTCTGTAAAGTTGTCAGTTTGTACTTCTATGTCTCGTTGTCGTTTACGTCTCCGTCTGTCTGTGGGCTGTGCGGCGCAGCTCGCTAGACTCGGTTGCTATGGCGACGCGTCTTGCAAGCGCAGCTCAGTATATACACGGAAGTAAGACTAACTTATGAGCGCTACTCAAACACGAGTGATCCAGTCATTCATCCCATTTAACCCCCTTTGCTAAAGCAACATATTGTACGTTCTTCTCATCTCGACTCGGTTGTTTTTAGCGTTTTTATAAGATCGTGGAACTTCCGAACAAGTGTAAACCTGTCCGTCTTCGCTGTATACTAATGAGCTAAGTTGTTAGCGTCAGGTCATTTATAAACAGTTATGGTTGCATGTACAAGGAGGTGGGATTTATTATTGATTTGATAATACCGCGACGCGCCGGCGGCTCCTCTCTGATGTCGCTCTGGTTTCGCGGTAAACCGATGCAAGTCCCGCGAAAACTGAGAATTATAAGTGATATTTTTCTAATTATATTTAAATAAACTAAAGGTAAATATCGCATAATAACCCCCGGACCTCCCCTACAGTACTCGCAGCTGCGTGTGCATGTGGCCACATTTTTGGGTGAAAGAAAAAAATATCGCATTAATATCAATATCGCAAGTCAAGAGCCCAATATCGAACATAGCACATATTTCCGATATCGTGCAGCCCTATGTTGAAATATGTTTCTGCAAAAAGCAGCACAAAATCAAAGAGATTCTACCTTTTTTATTTTAAAGGTTGAATCTGAAAAGCCTCGCTGCTAAATATACCCGGGCCTCTGAGTTACGAGTGGACTTGACAGATGGGTCCAAAGACTAGGCTTAAAGAGCGCTCTTTGAAAGCTCGTATAAAGCAACACAATGCTGCCACCATAAAAGAGCTGGAGTATGAAACAAAAATGCCTGCAGTTGGTTTCAAAACAGCCACACTAGCGGGATGCAAATCGACTCGAAGAGACTCTGAGGAACAAATAAAACATGAATAATAAATGAAACACACACGGAGAGTGTTAACATCAGTCACTGGAATTACCTTTTGTTTGTTTTTGTCTCCGTTGATAATCATCCAATTTACCCGATTTCTGTGAATGTTATGACTAATCTTTCGTACGTGGTTTCAGCTTTTTGATTTAATGGCTCATAAGCTGCTTAATCAGAAAAGCTAATGGCTGTTATCACTCACTCGGTGGGGAGCAATGAAAAGACGGATGGAGGGAAGCCGGATGGATTTGAAGTGACAAAGAGAAACACATGAGCTTGATGGACGGATGTGACGGAAGATAAAACGTGCATTAGTGTTAAAGGCTGTTAATGAAGTAGAATAAATGGATCAGTTGTTTGGAAGCTTATTTCATTTCTGACAATTTATTGGTTTAATTTTGCGATATCACAATAAATGGTCCATTAAAACAGCAATACATTAACATTTTTACATTATTATTTTGGGGGTGTAACAAATACTCAACTTATACAAATACTCGAATAAAACGAGTGGACTACCTGAAATACTTAAATTATGGGTGTTCACTGTTTTTTCTACACCTGTAAACAGGGATCTATCAAGTTGTGCTATTTAACCACTAGAGGGTTCCGTCTCTTTTCAAACACCTCCTAATCCCATTTAAAAAAAAAGCCATTCAAGTAAGTATCAGACAAAACATATTCTTGAAACAGTATGAAATTATAGCAAACATAACAGTTAATCAAAGAACTTTATTTAACATTTTTAAGTCTTTTTTTTATTACAATATAGAACTTAAACTAATTTTTACATAAGTTGGGGCCAGGTACAATCTTTTTCAAGTTTTTAATTGTTGCTTTTGTAGCTTAAAGTAAAAAGACAATATAATGATACTGAAAGTCAAACATGCAATGAATACGTGAACAATTGTATAGATATGAATATTTGAAATTAACATGTATATCATTATTATTAAACTAAACTAGGCTTGAATGATTTTGAAAAAAATACAATAATAATCAAATTAAGATTTCTTTTTAACCAAATCTGTATCTAATTAGTTATTTTTTGGTCATACTTAACAATTCATTGTATAGTAAGAATTACCAACAATATTATTATAATATAATTATTATTATTGATTGAATTGACATATACAATTGATTTGAGTTGATATACAAATAGATTTAGGTGAAGTATATATTTTTTTTAATTTTCAACAGCAAAAATAAAAACCATATCTAACATAGCACTTCAAAAGACACCTGGAATGAACATTATACCAAATAGTTATGAATATCACATAAATTGAGGGCAAAAATAAAAATAAATAACTCAGCACTTAAAAAAACATGTTAATTTCCAGCGATTTACATTTTATGCCATTTTAAATATAAATAAAAAACAACACTGTGACAGACTCTTTGTCTTTGTCCGCTCTTGTTTCTGCCAAAGCGATTTCCAACAGTTTAAAATAAGACAAAGCAAGTTTGACATCATTTCTTCTCATTTGTTGGATTGACTTTGAATGCTGTGTCACTTTTAAATTAAAAGGAAAGAAAGGAAAATAATACTTTTTGAGAAGAATAACATATTGTACCTCAAAAACTAAAATCCATTGTACAACATGGAATGGAATAGAATGAAAAAGATTTTAAATTCTGTAATATTTTTGGGCTAATTTCATTTTATTTTACTCCTAAAGGAACGGAAAGAAAACAGGAAGCATCGTTTTGACGCCCAATAAAATCAGTTATTGCCAAAGAAGTCCGACTTCTTTGTGAACTTTACGCCCGAACACGCCTGTCTCCGAGGCCGAACCCCAACTGAAAGACTCCACTCCGGTCGATTCATGTCGACACATGACGGATCACAAGTCACGACATGCACCTTGGAAACAAAAACATGCATATGAATAGACTCCAGCAGCAACAGCGTTGCTAACAACCACAGGTATCGATGCCCAGAAGTGACAACGGATGAATTTACAATCCAGCGGTACATCATCGGAAAAAACATTTTTACCGTCACTCTCATTTTTCCGTACACAGCATTAGTCGTACCCTTGTGTGCTCGGCAGGAGGTCGACGGGTCACATTGACTATCTGTCGCCAATCAACCGTCGAGCAATCAATGGAAAATATGTGGGAAGCAATTACTGTTAATTTCCTGTTAATCAGCGAGTGAAACACTTCAAATGTCAACTACGTTTACGCGTCGAAAGGATAGAAACGAAGCTATTTAATGACACAGTTCTGCAGTGGATGAATAGAAAAAGAAAACAGCTTTTAAATAGACCCACTTTTAAATCCTTTCTTGACTGGTCATAAGGTCATATAAATGTTTTTCTTATTTCTGATTCGTTTCTACAGAGATATCAATGTTCCTGAGATAATATAATGCAAAAATAAATAAATAAATCGAACACCCAGAAGATAAACAGGTGCCTTTGTTGAGGCACATCATAAAAAAGTTTTCTATTGAATACATTCATGGACAGATCAATTATTTAATCATGAATAAATACAGAAATGTTGAAGCGCTGGTGTGAAGGATAACTTTTCAACTTCTTCTAGTTTTCATGACCTTTTTATGTCTTTGGAAAAGTATAAAAATATATTTTTGGATAATAAAATAAGAGGGTTTTACTTTCTGTTTTCACCATTGAGTGAAGAAAATGTTAAGAAACTCTTTCAGTTTCCTCTACTTGCTGAAAGAAACTCCAAGAGTGGCAAGAATATTTTCACAGGTCAAACGAAATGTATGTTTACTTAACAATCTATAATAGGATTTTTCTTTTTGTTCTCCTTATCCAAACATTTACATCGAATTCCTTTTCTTAAACCTGAAATCTTGACACACATAACCTCGATCATAATCTCATCTTAGACACTGGCATCTTTAGAAGTCATCGTATCTAAATTAAACACATAATTACACAAAATTGATTTGACAAATGAGCTGTAAACAAGTCTCAGTAAATCCAACATAATGCGTTAGCCACGCATTTAATCAAGGTGACATTGGTGACTAAATGTGTGTCTTCTTACATTTTTACCAGATACACAATCTAAGAAAACATCATCATTATTTTTCTTACTATCTTCCATCGACACTAAAAATGACATAATGGGTCTCCGCATATACCTGGATAACAATCGAGCCATTGTGTGCAAAAAGTAAAGTAGAGCACAGACAATAGCGACCCACACTACTGTCACGGACCATTAAAAGGCTCAAATAGACAAAAACACCTGATGCTCCACAAAAGAGCTGACTCAGCTGAAGCCTCTATGATAACATGTTTTCCATGCAACAAATCTCCTGTTGCATTTGTTTCATGGTGTTCACTTTTGTTTTTGTGCGTCCCATTGTAAGAAAAGATATAAGTTCATGGATAATCGACAAATTTGAAGCTGATATTTACATTTTGCCAAGTCAGCTTTAAGCATTTTTTTTCCCACAATATATATTATTTTAGTGTCATAGAATCATAATTTGAAATCAAAGGTGATCCTGTAGATCTTTCAGAAAAGTAAGTAAGAAAGTAAGTCATTTGTATTTATATAGCGCTTTTCCAGACCAGGGTCACAAAGCGCTTAAACAATCAAAACAATATTCAATAAAATATATACTTTAAAGGTCAAGATAACACTGAGAACAACACAGGAGTTCCAGGAAATCAAGGAAAAGCCTGAACAGATAGAAATGTTTTAAAATGTTTCTTGAAGGAGTCAGTAGATCCATGAAAGTCCTCAACTTTAGCTTTTTAGTTGACCATAACTAGGCGAGGGATTTTTATTCATTTTAATGTAGGACCACTAGTTGGCGTGTACTTCTGATGAAGCATCAGGACGTGTTATTTGTGGAAGCCCTCGACCTGAGTGACGTTTCTTTTGGAAGTCGTGCTCCTTTAATGGAGATTATTTTTCTAATAAACAGTGACCCTGCATGATTTTTCCTATTGGGATTGGTTATAGCTCGTCTTTTTATTTATTTTGGCAGTCACCAGTAAGTTTATAAATAGTTTACCCAAGAGATAATGAAGAAATTATGTATTTCTAAACTATCTATTTAATTTAAACCAATTTTTTTTGCTTATATTTTCCATTCTTGTTCATTCAGCATGAGCTCAGGCTCATTGATGAAAGCGAAAAAACTGAGTTTTAAGAAGTGAAAAATCCGGATAGAGTATGTAACGTATGTGGTCCTAACGTTTCTGTACTCGAGAAAAGAGCATCACAAAGAAATACACAATACTTCCTTGTTTATCGTGGGGCATTAGAGCAAATCTTAGATAGACTTTATTGAGTAGTGACCATAACCTTTGTCACTTATTTAAATTAACAAAAAATTGTCATCCCTCTCAACAACCATCTCAGTAACAGTCACCTGAAAAAAAAAACTTTTGACAGCAACATTGATGTAGACTTACATCACTTACATACAGTTATGTAAACACCATTTAGTTGTCACTAAATAGAGCAGCGTGTAGAAAGGCATGATGGGAGTTCACAGTTCTGTTGGCATCATAAGAAAGCTGGGTGCGGTAATGAGAGCCTCCCACTAAGATCTGTTATCGTGTTGAAGTTTCTCTTGCAATATAAATAATGACCAATAACTTCCTGGTTGCATCTTGCTATGATATTAAAATATGTGTATCAACTTAAGGTAACTGTACAAAAAAAAGAGAATATTTTACATTATACACGTTCACGTTTTCTGTTTAATAATATTTTTCTACTACAAAAACACATTTTATTTGCAATATGTTATTTGCTGTAATGAAAAAAAAAAGAAAAAAAGAAAAAAGGTACATGCAGATCTCTATCGCAGTACGAAGATTGTGCTCCGTCCACATTATTGTTTGAGTATCTGACCTCAGAATCTGTTTTATCATGTAACTGGAAACGTGGAAAACAGATCAACAGTTGGTCCACTGAGTGCCACGACGACGTTGTTGTGGTTCCGGAAAAGCTCCCCAGAGTCTCGTTAACAAATCACAGATAAAGGGCCGAGAGAAGAGGACACGTCCGCCTCCATCAGACACTAAATGTCAAACTTGCTTTAGGGACTCTGATCCGGTCAAATGTTGCTCCGTTAACCATTAAACACAAAAACCTTCAGAATTCTTAACTTGAACATTAAAAATCTGCTGACATAAAAACCTTTTTTAACATTTCCATGAGGAAAATCTGTATTTTATTATTATATTTTCTATGGTAATAGCTACTATAAATATATAATAATATGTATAAATATCCTTTCAGTATCAACATCATCTATCATGTGTATAAAGTATGGACAACAGGGAATACAAGTGGCCCTTTGTCTGTATTTATCTGGCCCTCGGCTGTGCAACGGAGCATGTGAAAGTCTCCCATAGGTTTGTGTTTGGAAAATTATTGTGCTTCTGATCTCATTTTTATGTTATTTTTTTAACATTATTTTACTTACAATTTTGAAGGACTTTTCGTTTGTTGTTTTCTTTTACATTGTATCTATTTTTTTGCTCAAAAGAATTTATTAAAAAAAATGTATGTCCCACTTTTGAAAGAAAACTAGTATATTTTTTCCCCGCATTTGCATTTAAATCTAATTAAAATGTGTTCTTAATCTATAAGCTTTCTTTAAAATGGTTTTATCTTTTTAATTCCATTCCTTTCCCTAAATTGAAAATCTCTAAACTGTATATGACCTGAAATAATAATAATAAAACATATTTACTCTACTATTTTTAATGACTTTATATTGAAAATGTGTTTAAAATAATAGATATCACTTTTCAACCTGTTTAAACAAGGACTTTCACCACTAAAATCATAAAAGTCGATCATGTTCTTGATTCATTTCCCCATAAAAGTAGAAATAAATGGAGCAATATGTGCGAGTCGCGATGCATATATTGTTCACAGTGTTTCATATCCCGGTGAGAAATCAAGTTCGGTTATTGAGCAAGAAATGAAACTGTAAAGATGCAGACGCCGAGCCAGAAGTCAGGTCTTCAGACTCACTTCTTCTTTCTGACGAATGTCATTTTCATTTACAACCTGATCCACGATGAGCAATACAATGTGGGACTTAAAATACACGTTTAAAAACTTTAATAATCCATCTTGTCCTCCTGTAATCTGAGATTGTAATCTCTTAGTATTTTTAAAGCGGTGGTTTACCCAGCAAGCATTGCTCCCTCCCTCCCTCCCTCCATCCCTGGCGAGCAGACTCTGAACTAAGCCCGGGCGACCAGAGGGTCGAGGATGCAGATGTGAGAGGTCGTAATCTTGAGACCGAGGCCACGCCGCAGACGCGAGGTCGGATTTAGTGGAAGAGGAAGAGTCGATGACGGAGACGCTGAGTGACGGCAATAACCAGGATTTTGAGACGAGGTCATTTCGAGGAGCAGAGTGTTAAATAGAGGCTATAGTTCGCCATATGTTTCAGTAGATGTACGCACACACACACACACACACACACAATCACTCACACACACTAGAATACCACAGTCAGCAGTGGTCCTTCGTTTCCTTCCTTTTTACAATTGATGTTGCCATTTACTGGAAATTATATGTCCCACAGAAAATACATCCCTGAATCAAAAGCAGTTAATCTATCATTTTTGACTCTAATTATAATTATATATATTCTTCTCTTTTGTATTTTTTATTCATGTGTAAGATTACATTTTTACAGGCAAGAAATAAGTGATGAAAGTAAAGAGCGACCGGTAATAAAACAGCATTTACCTACTTCAAAACATTACTTCATAAAAGCAGGTGTGCATCAACACTTCCCTGTTATTTTTTATTTGACAGATGGTGGATATGATGACATTTTTTATAGTTCTCCCACTCAATGTGCGAACCATGTGACAAAGAAAGATGCTCATTGGTTCATTTTCTAACTTGTGAAACGTGATTTTTATAAACAATGCTACAGTGATCACACAGTGTCAATAAAGTTGTAAGTGAACTGACGCAAAGTCAAAGCAAAACTGACCAAAATGTTATATTTAAAAAGAATAATGTGACCCCGGGGTTAGGATTGCAGTACTACAATAGTGTCATAGTGACACACACAGGAAAAATATAGATTATTTTTGCCAGAATATTGTTAGGAATCCTTTACATCCCCTACTTTAATGTACATATATTGAAGAAAAACAATGATGCATCAAGAAAAAACTTTTAGAAGCTCACGACTCACATTGTAAATCTTGTGGCGTTTTTGCAAACGCGATAAATAAAAGGTTGGACTTCAATACCATTGACAAGTTTCCAGGCAATCTAAAAAGAAACCTTGAGAAATTAAAACTCAGACGCCTCCTTCCTCCACCCCAACAACCCCCAGCTGTATCGTATATTGCCAGACAATGACTCATTTCATTCCTTGACACACATCACCTTTTTGGCTTTATTTTCATGTCCGTCTGAGTTTCTGCATCACATCTGCTTCTTGGTTGAAGCCAAAGAATTAGGACAGATTATGTCAGACGGACGCGAGTAAAGCTGCAGCTCTTGAGAAATGGTCAATCAAAGCAGGTTAGTACGTAAGAATAACAACATTTTATATTAGTTATGCCAAAAAACATCACTGTTTTGCATCAATATTTCAGCTATTTTTTTGGGCAATTTCAATTTAAGCAGCAAGATTAGATAAAAATAATGAGTTTCAGTTTCAATTATTTTATTCCATTAAACTGAATCAATTATTCGACCGATGTTCCAAAGTTCAACATAAATATGCATCCACTGACATTTCCAGTAACTGCCTCATTTGCCCAAAGTTCAAGGGAAAGGTCTCGGAACGAGCTAAATTAAAACAAAAATAATAATATAATAATTTCCCAAACATTTTCACTTCAACCAAATTCAATTAATTACAAAAAAAAGTGGTATTTACTACTTTACCTGCACTTTTAAAAGAGGGCATTACCACCATCATTAGAAAAGCACCAATATTGAATAAAGCCACAAGCTTAGGACCAAAAAATGAAATCTACAGCCTTGAGAAAATTACAAAATGTCTCAAAATCTACGCGACCCTCTAAGAAACAGTGACCTGAACATCCCTCATAACGCTTTGCCGCCCAGCCAACCAATCAGAGCTGTTGATCCCTTAAACATGGCAAGATAGATGTAGAATTTAAATACAATATTGTGTGTTTAAATAAGGCATCTTGGGAGTTCACTGTTTTGTTGGCACCATAAGTAAGGTGTGTGGGATAATAAGCGACACTTAGTTGTGTGGTTGAATTTCATATTCTCTTCAAATAAATCACTTGTTTCTAGTGTAGTGTGAATAACAATTTGATATAAGTGCGAAAATAAAACCTGCAACACAGTGAGACTGTGTAGATGACGACTGAACACACATTTTCAGTGATGTGTTTAATATGTAAAGAATATCCATCTCGTCTAGATATGGAAAAGCGTACATCTGAAAATAAATAATCCCTTTGGCTTTTACTTCACTTAGAGGCCATTATTCCCTTCAAACAAATGTCACACTGTTCCCTAAAAGCTGCCTACAGTCGTACGTACAATGGTTCCGGACAGAAAAGATTTCTTCGCAAAATAAGAAAACAGCCTTCAGGGCTGCAACCCTGCACATCCAGTACCCGGAGCAGGAGATAACATTCAAATATGGGAACAAGATGAAACAGACTTTTACCTGGAGGTGGATTTTAAAACCACTAAACTCCCGCCTCCTCGCTCAGAGACGCATCTTATCTCTTCTTCATTCCCACTAATCTGAAATCCTTCATAATCCAGAAATTCTGCTAATCGTCGCTCACTCACACCTCAGGCTAAAAAACACTCAAATACTACTCTTCGTTGAGTAAGATCACGATTTGACAAGTTCTTAAAGAGTTTCTATTATGTTCTGCTAAAGATTAAGTGTAATAAAAATGTTCACGTATCCAAGTTATAAATTAATTTTGGGTTACATAATAGTATGTATATTGTTTTAGTATTTTTTTTCCACAAAGAAAATCTAGTTTAATTTTAGAAAGCCAAAGGATTGCTCAATAAAACCTTAGAATTAATAAAAGTCACAATTGTTTATGGTTGTTGAAGAAACACTAACCTCTGATATAATATAAATATACAAGAATATATTTGTAGTATTGTCCAAGTACTTGACTCTGGCGTTGCCGGATTTAAAGTCCACATGACTCTTGACAAATTTAGTAACTTGTTTAATTTGTTTTTAAAACCAAAACATGACTAAACATCAGCTTTAAAAGCTGCAGGGAGTCAACTGTATCCTCTCGTCCTCAGTCGTCGCCGGGATCTAAAGGGATTTTATTGTTCCCTTAAGCTGCTGCAGGAAGTTGATTTGCAACACAAAAATGAACAAATAGTTTTAACCTATTTTCATTAAAAATATATATATTTTTAAGTAGTTTAAATAGGTCTTATTCTTATTATTTCAGGTCATATACAGTTTAGAGATTTTCAATTTAGGGAAAGGAATGAAATAAAAAAGACAAAACCATGATAAAGAAAGCTTATAGATTAAAAACAAATTGTAAGGCGAATATTGAAATGTTCAATTGTCAATTCAAAAATAAGGATTATTTTATTTTATACACACATGAAATATAATCCATAACGTTTAAAAAATAAAATAGGATGAAAGAAAGAAATTTGACATTTTCTTACGACTACTGTTAATTTACATCACTTAAAGCACGTATTTCAAACCAATATATTCAGGGCCAATATACTCTACACTGTAGTTCGTTTTTAAATAAATCTCTGCACTAACTTCATTCATGCTACAGTGATTTTACAAGTGATTTTTTTTCCCTCCAGCCTCCCTGCAACCTTCATAATGGAATAAGCGGTAGAAAATGAATAGATGAATTCCAAGAATGTTTTCTGTTACTGTTACTGTAATTACCCGTCAAAAGTTTTAAATGATAGAAATAATGCTTCCGACTAACAATGTGCCTAATAGTTTTCCCCTTAGGTTAGTCTGACACCATTGACTTACATGTTAAACTTACATAACACGAGCGAGAGACACTTCCCTGTCGGAACATCAAACCGATTACGACGAAAACATCACGTTATGCCACATATGGAGACGTCACATTGACAGACCGTCGCCGCCGATCGCGTTCGGCTACAATTACGCCGTCCAATTATGAGACGCTCCGCACAAGAGCACAATTCTATTGGCGTTCATTCATGTGGATGTTCCTGCAGACAGTAAATTGGATGAGTTCAACGAGTTCAATCAAATCTTCTCGCTAACTGTCCGTGAATCTGCTTCACATGACAGGGGTTCTGAGGGGGGAAAACATCAGCCGGTGATTCCTAGACGAGCCGGATCTTTTTGATGGGAACAGTATTTGTGCGCGGCGGTTAATCCGCGGCGTGTTACTCACACACTCGGGCATTAGTTCTGGTGTCTATTCACTGTCGGCTTATCCTACTCAATCTCTAATCCAAAAGCGCAGAGTGGGAGACGAGGGGAAGCGAACCGGTGGACCTTCCAAATAACATCATAATCACGTTGAATTTGAGGGCTATTTCCCCCCCACACCAACATTTACTGTTTTAGTGGGGTCACGGGTCATTTATTTACGGATGCGAGGATACAGATTCCACCAGTTGCCCTGGCAACATTCGCCCTTATTGGTCAGTGAAGCGGGTTGCATCTGAAGAACCATCAGTCAACTCCCATTCAGAGAAAAGCACAACTCTGCCCTCACTCTTATAAACAAAGGTTTAGTCCCTGAGCTTTGTGTGTGTGTGTGTGTGTGTGTGTGTGTGTGTGTGTGTGTGTATGTGTGTGTGTGTGTGTGTGTGTGTGTGTGTGTGTGTGTGTGTGTGTGTGTGTGTGTGTGTGTGTGTTGATAGGTCTGAGACAATGTTGGTCATCACACTGCTTTCCTGTATCCTGCAAAAGTAGAAAAAAACAAACCTATTCAGTTTGTATATAATCAAATTCCACATTCCTGAGATGACCATCAGTTTGCATTGCAAAGACCGTCTCTACTACGACAATTAAAAATCTGAAGTGCACTGCAGGTGATCTAGAGAAACTCAATCATACCAGGGGCCAAAATACCTCAGGCCAAATAAAAAGTATATTTACCAAACTTTCCCTTACTGGAGAACAAAATAACTTAAGTTAATTTCATTAACTTCGCAAAATGCTTTCAATACCTAAAAGTATTCCATGTTAACAAATGGGCTATAATCAAAATAATAAATTACAAAACACTTGGATAAGTTTGTTGAAGTTGAAATAATAAAATAGAGAATATTTAGCACACTGTGTATTAGGTACAGATACAGTCAAGTGACAGATACACATCCCCCCCCCCATTGCACTAAATTTGTGTCTCATGCCGTCTCAACAGATTTAGCCATACCACTGCTGTACTCAATTAATTACTTACATACTTGAGAAAAGTACTATTCACATTTCTAACACTTAAGATTCAGTGGCGACTGCTCTTCTGTTAGGGTTACTAACATTAACTTTATTCTTGAAATGTCACCGCAGAAGTCCAGCGATACTATAGCGTCTATATTTTGTATCCGACGTTCAATTAACCCATTGATTCAGTTACAAAAAGACATAAACCGGTGTAAAATAAAAAATTTGAGCGATCCAGACACCACCAAAAAGCTGTATTCATATCTTTAATTAATCAAGATTATTCTCTTTGCACCACTAAAAAAAGTTTTACTTTTCTATTCATTTGTGTTGGTTCTAAACTAATTTAAATTGATAAGCATCATTTAGAATCGTAGCACAAACATCCCTTTAAAGGTCTTTCAGGTTCTGTTCCTCCCACTATGATGTTGTTGTGAAGGCAGGATTCTTAATCCAGCTTCTACAAATGACACCCTGGAGCGTCCACAGGTCCATCACAGCGTGGCCACGAGCCTGTGGGACACGATGTATTGCCTTCTCTCCTGATGGTGTCCAATTGGCTGCATGTTTCTGGGAGCAATTGAGTTGAGTCTGCCCTGATGAAACCTACTCGAGCACAGAGAAGACCTCGCTACGAGGCTGCAGCACAGAGCAGAACCCTATTGTCCAGCACCATTCTCAGTTTATCTAATCAAATAAAGTACCCTTTGTGCCCTTTTCTATTCATGTTTTAATTGCCTGCTGCACACAAGCAGGCGAATGAACTGTCTATTTGTTTTTTAAGGTTTTCTACTTTTAATAATACGCTGGTGTCGTCTTAATAGGTGTGTAAGAAAATATCAGTAATCAATAAAAAATCTTTTACCATATTAATATTCAACATGTATGTCAAGCGTGTAGAAAATCATTCAATTTTTTAAATGTATAATTACCATTAACAGGCAAATATTCAGGACGTTTGGTCATGTTTGGTTGCGGTTGTAGATGACATCGGACCCAGATCTCTCTCCATGACCTTCCCTGTACAACGAGTCTGGCTCTTGTTGAGGTTTCTGCCTTCTAATTTTTTTTTCTCGCCGATGCCACACCGGGATTCAGTTATTGTTTGTTCGCTGGGATCCTTTTTTATTATTTTCTCAAATACAGTCTTAGTCATAACTTTGTTATGATATGACACTTTAAATAAAATTGAACTGAATTGAATTACAGCATTCATTACGTCCTCCGCAGCTATAGGAACAGTAAAATCCCACGAGATCCCAGCTATGACTGAGGACGAGAGGATACAGTCAACTCCAGCCGCTTTTAAAGCTGATGTTTGGACATATTTTGGTTTGAAAACAAATGAAAGCAGTAACGACCTCGCCAAGAGTCATGTGGTCTGTAAACACTGCAACATCACAGTCAAGTACTCGACAATAATACAAATATATCCTTGTTCCTACAGTATCACAATATACCTGTATCACGATACGTATCATATCGCCAGATTCTTGCAAGGTCCTATATCACAATGTTTTAGGGAAATATTGTTATCCACAGGTACATCTATAACCTACAGTATATCCTCCCTTGTGGCTTCATAAGTCTGGACACTGAATAAAAAATATGTTCAGATCACAACATTCTATTTACTGAACGCTTCTGGCTTCAACACTTCAGGCAGACTGAATCATCCACAGCATACATACTCTAACCTCCTTGTCAGGTCGTGAATACCTTCACGTCTCTTATACTTATATAAATAAAATCTAGCATGCATTTCATTTCAAGGACCAGGAAGATTCAATCTATTTTATTGTGGAGTTCAACCTCTGCAGAGACCTGTGTCTTTCTGTTAGCAAAATAAATCAGAAAATGGAAGAACATATTCTAATGAAACTTCCAGGAAATGTTGACAATGATAGAAAGCACGTTAGGACTTGAACAATATCATAGTAAAGTTATTTAACTACCATTTGATTAAAGGGACAAAATGTTTGGGTGGGTCAGATCAGGCTTAAACCGGTGGTAAAGCGGTTAATCCGAGGGCGTAAGTTCAATACAACAGTCCGGGGACATCATTTTTGAGAGTCAACACAGTTGTTTAATTGATTCGACTGCATATCAGATGTCGTCAGATGAGCTCTGTGGTCGAGCCGTCCTCTGTCACGGTGGTTTCGTCGAGGATCTGTCTGGATTTAAAGACTACGGTCTGAATAGTTGTGCTCAGAGTATGCACACGTATTACCGGGTGCATTCATGCTTGTAATTGAAGATGTCCACTTGTGATGATCGCCTGGATTTCTTACCATGAACACAAGACGCCCACAAATAACCCCTAGAGAACATTGCTTCCTAGTATGAAATGTTTATTTATAGTAAAGATAATTGGTTGAAACTAACTGCTAAATGCTGCCAATTTTCGAATAGTGGGGACTTAAATATAATAAATATAAGTTGAGAATAATTTTTTCCTGCAAAAAGAAGTACAGACAACTAACTTTAGTGATGTGAGAAAATATTGATACACTTACATTTTCTTTCACGATAATGTATCAATATTCAACAATACTGTATTTTTTTTTCTTTTCATGGGAGAGGCTTTAAAATCAAAGTTTTATTTATATAATAACTATCCTACTACTATTTAAATAAAGATAGAAATATTCACGGTGTTTGTTTGTTCATTTTTGTGTTGCAATTTAAATTCTGGACGCTAGATGGCAACATTTATATTGTCTTGCGCAGCTTAAGGAATAGTGGTATGTTACGAGATTCAGCGATGACTGAGGACGAGAGGATACAGTCAACTCCAGCAAGACATATTTTTGAATAGTGTTGACTTCGTAAAGAGTCATGCAGTCTGTAGATTCTGCAGCGCCAGAGTCAAGTACTACAAATACATCCTTGTTCCTAACAGTATTACCATATTTTGCGTCATTGCCCCTGTATCCTGATACGTATTGTATTGCCAGATTCTTGCCAATACACATCCCCCCCCTGACCTTTCCAAGCAGTTTATATTGATGCTTTGATAAACCAGATCATCTTTGGTGCTCTGCTGTTCCGGAAAAAAAAACTCTTCCCTTACCAACGTCAGTCGTCTCTCATCGACGAGAGTATAATCTCACAGCTGTTCCCGGAATAGTGTGTCAGCACATTTCACATGTGTGCCAAGTGTCTGCTGCTGCTCAGGTTATCCATTCAGAAAATAATATCTGGTGCCGGTAGACAAGGCGGCTGTAATGAGGTGTAGACAAATTTAAGATGTAAAATAATACTTCTAAATTCAACACTATTTTAGATTAGCGTTGGATCGGACCCTCAGTGAGACACTGTGTCTTGAGAAAGCGTGTGTGAAACTTAACAAGAACATTCCAGTGATATAAAAAAGATCAGAATCAAGAAAAACATCAATTGCTAATTTGTTGTGATGAATCCACACTTCACTCTGGGTATTTCTAGACTCTTGGAAAAGCACAGAATTTTATTAAATTATTAATTCAAGTATAAAGAAAATGTATATAGTAACAATTGTTATTTCAAATCTTAAAAGCACAATTAAAAAACAGATAATTTTAGAAAACAATTATGTGGACTGATAATGATTTATTTTCAAGCGTCATGGAAAAATTGTATTGACATTTTATACCGTAAACAACTAGGTTTTGGTGTCCATGTTCCCTGCAGTTATGAAGCTACTTTCCAATACAACCTTCAATGGACACTATTCAAATATTTTGCATCTCACACAAGATAAAGACAGAAATCTCTTTGGCCTGCAAAGAGTGTAAAAGTCGTCTTGTTTTGTGGCGTTCTAAATATATACATATCTTTAAAGATATATTTTTAAATCTATTCATAAATAAGATCTTCAATCGGATATAAAAACATTAAGTTGGTGAACATTAAAAAAAAAAATCACACAGTATTCTTATTTAAATATCATTTTGTACAAACCAACAACTGGTAAATGTCAGGGAAATAAAAATACAACCAAATTGAACAAGCTGTACTTTAAATAATTGGAAAAACACACAACAGTTTTTCATAGACTGCATGTGAAGCTATTATCATGCATTAAATCTGTTTTTCTTTTTCTTTCCGGCATCTCCCTGGAATGTGCACCCTCAAATAAAAGTGACTAACAACACAGTCACAACAACTGCCCTTGAGCACGGCGCTCCATCCTGCACCTACGCAGTGGCAAAGCAGTAAATATGTTCTGGCTTGTCTGGAGAGATGCTCAGTCAACATTCTGTGAATTACCCCCCTGACAACAAATCATCCTGGGACTCGAAGGTCCGCCTCCATTCTCAGTGGTGTTTGCGAGTTGAAAATCCTGTTTTTCTTCACGTGGACAACATAGCAGGGAGTCATAATTCACAGTAATAGATGCAGGTGATAAAAAAAAAGAAAACCCTGCTTAGCTCCGTCAGTACTTATGTTTCTGATTGACTCCAGATGCAGTTTCATGAAGGATCCTAAGAGTGACCGTTAGGAGTTGAAAGGCATTTTTCTGGGAGGTGTAACTCCACGTTAGGAATCTGACAGACTCGCCTGCCGTGTGCATGATTGTATCGTGCTGTATGTGCAAGACGCCCTGCAACTGGGTCACCGTGGCATGTCAGGGCTCTCAACCTGTGTCGCCTTTTATTAAATTGATAAAAGATTCACGTGAAAGCAACACAGTCAGTCGCATGTCAGAAAAACAACCTTTTATATTACATCAGGCATGAAGATCATTTACAATAAACCCAATGTAGGATCAGGAAAAGGGGTTTCGATTTTCAACAGCAATGTATCGATTGTTTTTGGCTTTCAAATCATCATTATCATTATTTATATTTCGATAAAGTGTGTAAAATGTAAAAAAAAAGAAGCCAATATTCACTGCTATGGTTCATTTTAGTGTCGCAATTAAAATATACAATCTTTACGTCCTCAAGATCCCGGCGGTGACTGAGGACAAGAGGATACAGTCGACTGAAGCCGCTTTAAAGGCTGATGTTTTGACATAATTTGGTTTCAAAACAAAAGAAAGCAGTTACACAATACTACAAATATATGCTTGTTCCTATAGTATCACAATATATCATAAGGTTGCCCCTGCACAGTGATACCGATCGCCAAATTATTGACAGTACAAACACTTGCTATTCTTAATCCATGTAAACGTTGACATATTATTGATATTACATAATGCATCTTCAATGGTAAATGAACAATGACAACTGATATACTACAATTAAAGGTACTTGTAAACCATTGATACAAATGTAATTCATAAATACACCATTTCATTAGAAAAGCTACTGGTCAATTGTTTTTTTCTCGAATGAAAATCAAATTAAATAAAAGGCACAAAAAACATTATTAAAAAAGTGTTTTATGTAAACAAATGAAAGCATATAAATGAATAAAAATGCTTTTTTGAAATGATTTGCTGGACATACTTTCTTCTACGTATACATTCTTCATTTGTCAAAACAATGTCGCAATTGAACCCAAAAGTGAGTTTAAACAGTGGTTCCTGTGCAAGAGGTTTGTTGTTATTCAGTAATAAACACAAAAACTCACCATGTTACCGTCGACAGCTCGACTCTCTCCAGACTTCTGGGGAACTTTCACCCAGCTCAGGTCTCACAACCTCCGGACATATCCTCCCTCAGTGAGTCTCATCCCCTAAACTTCTCCATGACCTCCCTGGACGAGGTAAATGCCATCGCGGTGGTTCACACTTGTCGCTTATAACCGGAGGAAACCGCAGCGTAGAAATATGTGTGTGTGCCTCTTTTCTCTCGGCAGACAGCCCGGCGGTAATCCTCCGCTCCCGGAGCCGCACCAACACAATGTGTGATTACGCCCCGCCCACCGCGGGGCTAGTAGGGAGGGGCTGTGAGGGATATCAAATACATCCGCAGGTTTTTAATTCATCAGGCGCGATCACGGCGTTCTTTTTCTCCAAAGTGTAAAAACAATAGCGTGTTTAAATGTAAAAGTGTTAGTTTTATGAATGTAAAATACATTTTTGAGGCTGGACACGTGGCAAGTATTATTAGTATGCAACTAAATATTTGTTGGGGGATAACTGCAGCGCTTGCTTGCAGTGGACAGTACCTAAGTGTTAAGTTGCTTTGACTAAAATGAACTATTTCAGAACACATTTATAACAAATGAAAATACGATTTATATAGATATATTTAAACCATTGGAATTCCTTGAATGTCTCGCTATTACAGTTTAGAAAAGTTGAAATTTTCTTGAAAGGATCGCAGTTCACTCCACCACTAATAAAACTTGTTTAATAGGTTTCATGACATTCATTTGAAAAAAAAAAAACACTATAAATTTTCATTAAATGTATCTATTAGAAATCATATCCATCTTTGCAGCCTTGCATATCTTGTGTTTAAAAATATACCCTTCACTGCTATGTAGTGAAAATAATATGAATTTTCTCTCTCAGTGGCCACATTAATATAAATATAATATATATCACAAACGTAAAAATATACTGAAACTGAAAAGAAAGGTGTCAAGAGCCAAGATATGATGGGAAAAAAAGGAAAAACAACAACAAACTGCAAGTAAGTAAAGGAATAAAAAACTAACCGATACATGCCAATGAAATATTTATAAATGCATAAACCTTTAAAAAAATAAATAAACGATGGAATGAAAGAAGGTATTGTTATTTGTCTAAATATAATCGAAATATTTAAAGAATTATTTTGAGTGGCAAGAAATATTCACAATTAGGACAAATAAATAAAAGGGAAAAAACGACTTTAGAAAGTTTTATTTAGAGTTAATTTAATAATAAATACAAAATAAAATTGTTTGCCATCAGAAACCATTTCTACATGATCTTTGACCTCATAAGGGACCACACGAAGTCAGTTAAAGGGACACATAGTGACTTCAACGATTGATTTATCTATTTTAAAATACATTTCTGTTTATATCTTTAATCTTTCATTCTTTTAATTTTCTCACTTGTTTACATGCGCACATTTATAGATAGTTTTTTTTTTATTCAAGCATTAGGTTTTGATTACATTTATGGGGAACAAAAATATCAACAATCCAAAAGATATCATTGCATCTAATAGTAATGTTCTATGATCTGTCAATGCAGTCACTATAACTGCTAAACATCAATGAAATATGGTTATGAAAGTTGAAAATATAATAGCAAAACCATTTAGCAAAACGTTGATAACTAGTAGATGTTTCTCTCTTTCTCTTCCTCAGTTCATTGAAATATGTATTTATGAAAGCATCAAGTAGGATCTGCCCACATGACGATCATACACTGATGCTTCTTGGGTCTGAATAGTTGACATTCTTCTCCAGGAATCCTCCCTCCTTGAAAGGATGAGCATAAACCGGGGCTAAAGCTGGGTCAAACTAACATAAATAATGAGAACTGGAGATCTGGAGTTCATATTTCCGATTAAAGGAACACAAAACAACCCACACAAATGGTCCGTGGAACATGTCGTCAATTATTCAAACACTGTTCTGTCGCTACCTATCGGATGATTTTATTCACAAAGCGAAGTGACATTTGACCCAGTGCTGTGGGCTGATTGTCCAGACACATGTTTAGATATTTATAGTCCCAGGGAAGTCTGCTGTAAACTCACTGTAATCTCTCTTAATCTTCTTATCTTTTAGTTTCACTACAACATCCAGTGCACGTTCACTGGTTCAACCAGCTGTTAATTGTCATTACATGGACGAGGTTATGCCTAATGAACACTGTGAGACAGACCCGGGCACAGCACGGTTCAGGGGCCACATGTGGCCCTTAGCATTTTGTAATTTTCGTAGTATTGTGTAACCCAGATAGAGTCAGATTAAAACCAATTAACTGATCAAGAAAGAACGTCTCTGTCAGCCTAATAACAGTCTAATTCTAAACTTAAAAAGGTTTTATTTTATTAATAATATTTATGATTATAGTTGTTTTATTCTGTTTGTTTATATATTTTTGGTTAGAATTGTTTTCTTTTGTTTATAATGCTGGGATATAATTTATTTGCCCAAAAACAAGTTTCTCAAAAAAATGTTTTATCCTCAAACTCCACTACGAGGTAAAACAAGATAAGCAAATAAGAAATTTGGTAAAAGAGTTGTAGGTAATTTGCTTATTAGAAGTACAGAATATAAGGTGAATACACGTATTTCCCTATTGATATACACATTTATATGTGTATTTATTTCCCTATAGCCATTTAAAGGAGTGTATTTAGAAACGTCTAATATATTGTTACTTCTTTTTCCCTGGATGTCTCTTATTATTAACTGATTACGGCACTTTGTTTTTTCGTTACTAAAATATATGTATGTGTTTTTAATTAACTGTCAAATATGTTTGGTCCAGAGGTCTTTCAAACCTTACATTTAAAACATTCATTATTAAACGATTTCAACCAAATGAATAGATTCATTATAAAGATAGAATTTTCCATGTATTTATTTGTGTTAAAAACCCAAATAACTGTCTGTACGTTTGCCACACTTGGGTATTTCAGAATGATATATTTGACTATTTTACAAGCAAAACCAGATTTAACCAGTTTTCCCCTTGGACTTGAACACTCATGTGCTCCTGCCTGCATGACCACCACCTGAGGGGGAACTTGATCTTGTGCCACTGCCTTTTAAGTCAGGAAAACCTGCGCCGATAAAAAAAAAAGGCTCTTTTTCTTCCTTATTTCCAGACTGATGTGTGCTGGCAGCACAGACTCCAGACACCAGCCTTTGAGATAAAACCCTGAGATGTGTCACTGCAGACACCAAACAAAGACCTTAAATGACCACAATAAGAAGATTAAAATAGGTAGTTATCAGCGGTTAGTTAGGATCCAGCATATAATGATGATGTTGTTGATGGGTTTTTGTTTACCTAATCGATAATAAACAACACAGATACCTTTTTTATATGCAATGGATACTTTAGGAGAACAGACGGACGAAGCATTTCTGCAACTTTTCTGCACAACACAAGCCAAAACAATAATGAAAGCTTGACTGTTCCCAATTAAATATTTAAATGATAAATGGATCCAGAGGGAAATCTAAATTAATCTTGGTATGTACATTCAGCAGTTATCAACGTTTTCTGAAAATCCTGTCGAATGTTTTTGAGTTATTTTGCAAAGAGACATAAATGCCAACAATCAAATAACCTCCTTGGCAGAGGCAACAATCCATCCTTAAATTATAAAACAAACTGGTTCCAAGTGAAAATTAAGGATGTGGTTATTTGAGTCAGTTTTACTAAAGAAAGTCAGACTAAATAGTGAGTTTACGATCATCCTGAATCCTGAAGAAAGTGACAATCTGTGACAATCGTTGCGAAAATGAATGGTCCACATACATCTAGATCAAATTTGTGACAAGGTATGACAGGAAGAGATTATCTGAACTCTTTCATAGAAATGTAATACAAAGTAGTGCATTAAAGGAATGAAGTAGTGGTATAAATAGAAATGAAATCATTAAGTTGGTGGATTTTTGCTGATTATTTTCTGACTCAAAAAAACACTTAACAATATGTTCATGTAATTCTAATCTTATGAATCTCTAGCTAACATAATCCTTTAAGGATTAAAAGTGGTATCAAATGTGCACGGCGGCACCGGCGGCGGTCTTGTCGATAAAAGGGTTAAAGTAGTTTGCTTAGGAACAGCTAGAACTTCAGATTTGACCAATTTAAACCAACCTTTGGCCATGAACAACTCTTCAGGTCGATTTAAAAGGGTGCGTTTATTTGAACTTCTCTGTAATGATTCACTCATTCGCTTCATGTCATCTATCAGATATGTTTTTTCTACTTGAAGGTTAGAAGGAAATAAAGGGACCGAAAGGTTGACAAAATCAGTGCCACTAACTCAATGTTGCTTCTTTCTAAGGGTCTCGATGGTTTCGGGATATTCGATAAATGTCACAAGTGTGTCAAAGAGTGTTTGGTGTGTCTACTTCTTTAACGGCATTTATTGCCCAGACTCCATTGTTTCCTCCTCTTATGGTTTGTATTCTTTATGGACATCCTGGCGTGCTTCCTGCTTCTGTCTTGGCCCAGAGCTGATACTGCTGGAGACATATCAGAGAGAGCTTCACTGAGCGTCCAGTACAGGAGAGTTCCTGGTCTGAACACTCTGTTCGATTAGATACAGTCATCCGCTTGGATTTTATAATTGTTCGATTGAAGAAGATACACTTCCAAAGAAATGTTGTTCTTTCCTACAAGATACATTTTTTATTTTCACTTCTTTGAGCACATTGATTCATTTTATATTAGCCTCATTGAGGTGAGTGATAGACTAGTATTGAATAGGTTCCCTTGTGGGTCTCCTAATGTTACCCGATGGGCTAAATTTGGCCCCTTGGTTCTAAATTGGACATATATGTCCCGTACTGTGGACCCCGTGTGACCGAGTCGCGGAGAAATATAAAATAATTTATGTTGTTTCTGTTTTATTTCTTATTGCTGTCCTGTTTTTTTTAATTAGATTAATGCTATATAACCCTGTGACTCTTCGTCAAGATATTTATTCAGTCAGGTTTTCAATTAAAATAAACGTTTAATACAATTAATACAAACACTAAATGGGAACATGTTGTTGCATAGAAACCAGTCCAGAGCTCCTGCTGATTCAGAAATATGGTTATTGGATTTATTTTTTATGCACTTAATGTTCATTATTTTCCTGGTAATGCATATTTTAATTTGATCTTTTTTAGATTAAAGTCAAAATAATGTTTTTAAACCCATCAACCCATTCAGTCAATCAATAAAGGGGCCAAAATATTTTTTCAATCTGAGGCGAGGGCAAAACAAAATGTAGATTTAGATTTGTTTTCTTGTATTGTCTTTTAATTTTTTGACGCTCAATTTATCCAAATTATCTCATTTCCTCTTCACTAAACCGCTTTACTTGTATTGTTCACATCCATCGTCTCTGTTATCTTACCCTCATGTCGACTAATGGTTGGGATTATTTTCAGAGTAATCTGGTCCTTTTTAGATGTATAGGTCCAAATGTAATGTAGTTGCTGGAGCTCAGCTGTCTTCGACTTCATCTTCGTCAAAAAAGACAAACTCAAAATCATCCAAATACCTCCATACTGCTCGTCTGGAACAACCATCTTGTATTAAAGCCTTGACAAGAGGAATTGTTTTGGAAAAACTTAAACAAGTATATATTTTAAGCTTGTTTGTAACAGAAGCTAAAAGGCTAACATGCTACACAGACAGGAAGTACTCTGGGATGTCTTTTTGGATGAAGACAACAGAGCCCTAGTCGCTAAGTTAAAACAGACTTACATTATTGTCTATTACTCTAAAAAGGAGTCCGAAAATATTCTCAACCCTTAGACGACACAAGGGTGAGTAGAAAATGAGGGAAGTTTAAATTTTGGTCAAAATAACCTTTAAGTTTGACACATTCATGTAGAGTTAGCAATTCATAATTGCATGTTTGTTGGAGAAAGTCTCCATATTTGACACAGTTTCCTAAAGAAGTAATTTAATCTAAGATATGGTCACGATGATGCTGCTGCACTCACCAATGTTTCACCTTCTTTTTCCACTAGTTTTCTCTCTCAACACAACTAGCCTGAATTCTCCTTAACAAGTGATTTATGGAAGTAATTGGAGACACAGAGAGCAGTTAATATGCAGGCCTCACTTTGTCATTTAGCCTGAACCTGCCAGGTGCAAGTATTCATGCCGCATCTTCTATATTTTTAAACAGCAAATATTGATCAGATGAGAATGTGCTCTGCATCTAAAGTCTGCAAAGTCGTGAGGGTCAGACCCTGATGTGCTTTAAATAAGGTTCATGAACCTCTTTATTCTCCAATAACGTTGACGTTCCTTCTACAGGATGAATGTCGTGGACGACTCCAGATGTCAGCATCACTCAAGCTTTTTGATTGACAGATTCAAGTCATGCCTCCAAGTGTTTCAATCATCCAGCGCAAAAGCTTCTGTCAAGACCTGGAAAATAACACGTCGACTTTTGAGACGGACAGTCACTGCTGACAAGAGCTTGGGATTGGACTGGTGCCATTGCCTTGAGATGTCCACGGAATCCAATTTATGTTGTCAGTATGTCGGACATTTTGTCCGTACAACAGACACTTTGTATACGTCGTCTACTGTCCGTACATCTTACACCTTCGGTACATCAAACACTTTTCGGCAGATCATTTCTATACGTCGCACACGTTCCATACAGCGGACACAATTTACATATGTTAGACACTGTAAGTACGTTATTTTCCGTACATTGGAAGCGGAATCGGACAATTTTCGTATGTCAGACACACTTATGTACAGTTATGTACATTAGACATTTTGCGTATGTCGTACACCAGTTCTCGTATGTTACGCACTTTATTTCGGATATTTTCATACGTCTGACACGTTCCATACATCGGACACTTTCTGTCTAATAGACAATTTATGTAGTTTAGACACCATTAGTACAACATTTCCGTATATTGAAAAACTTCCGCACAAACATTCACTTTACATACATCGGACACCTGGCAGACGCCCGACAACTTCCGCACACCTGGAAATGTCCATACCTAGGACGTTTTCGACACACATCAGACACTTTAGGTACATTAGACATTTTGCGTCGTACACCTTCCGTACATCGAACAGTTTTTGTCTAACAGACCATTTCCGTAGGTTAGTTATTTCCGTACATTGAAAATTTTCCGCACAACAGGCTCTTTACATACCTTCTGTACGTCGGGAAAATGTTCGTACGCCAGAAACTTTCCATACGACAGATTATTTTCAAGGTCTGATATTTTCAATTTGTTAGACAATATCTGTACTCGGACACTTTCTGCATGTTGGCGAATTTCTGAACATCAGACGCATTTTTTAAAGATAGATTTAAAATCAATTTTCGTTTTGTACTGGTTAATCAAAGTATACACTGTATATATATGTGTGTGCGTCTGTCTAATTATAACTATACAAATTATATATTTTCTCTATATATTTTCATACTTTGATATTAATTTCCCTATTTCAACCCAGGGCCGGGTCTAGGCAGGGGCAAGAGGGGGCCTGGCCCCCTCAAATAAATGTTGTGCCCCCTCAAACTTACATGTAAGTAAGTAACAGCACAATGCCCCCTCAAGATTTGTGGCTGCCCCCTCATACATGCCTGTCAAGATCCGGCCCTGTTTCAACCTTTGTATTGCGACTCGTTTAATGTCCTCATTACTCTATTTATTTACATACTATTTTACATATTGATTTCCATACAGTATATTTTTTATTTATTCTAAAAATGTCATTTGATATATTTTTATTAATATCCGTAGATGGTGGTTAATCGTCCATTTAACTTATTATAGAGTAAAACTCTTTCATACATTCAAACAGTATCATATCTTAACAAACAAGTTTCAAATCAGCACCAGAGAGTGTTTACAGTGAAACCGCCGCCAGCGTCTGATCCTCCTCGGCGTCACGCCAAGAATGCATCATATCAGAACCATCAGAACCATCAGAACCAACCAAACAGCAGGACTCTTCTGAAGACTCTGCTCCAGACTCAATAATTATCACCCTTTTAGAACTATAGGGTTCGCATACATCCTGGGGAGCCGGAATATTTCCACCTTCCTTCATGATTATTCCTCACAGAAGCGTCTTTGATGGAGGAACCCTGCTGTTTATCTTATGTACAGAAAGAAACAGGCACAAATTGAAACTTCTAAACTCAAGAAAAGAGGGCAAAGGTGTTAAAAAAAAAGACCCGCTTCACAGTGATCGTTGACGTGTCACAGGGTTTTACGGAGCGGCACATTAATCGTTGCCAAGGCAACTGTTAGACTCCTCGAGGACACAAATCCACTCCAGACTGCAGCAGCAGGATCTTAAAAATGTGACGGCACCGAACCTCTGCCCTTCAAAGTAAAACTCCTCAAATGATAAATCCCGATGAGCCGTGGCATTATGACCGCCAACCTTTCAAAGTGCAAAGTCTATTTTTAACTTCGAACCGTGAGAATGAATTGAGCCTCAAAGTATGGGATATAAGGTTCCTTTAAAGACAGTTCGGTAATCCTTTTTGGGGGGGGCTTTTTTAGTTTTTGGCCCCTTTTTGTGATGGGGTTTGAGACGTTTGCTTCAAGTGATACAAGGTAAGGTAAGGTAAGGTAAAACTTTATTGATCCCTCAGGAGGTCTCCTTCGGGAAATTGTTTTCTTCCAATAGCCACAGAAATTTTTCATAAAAAATAAATCAAAATAAAATAAAAACAAGAACATAAAGAGAAAGAACAAGATGACACAATCTAAGTCTAAAGATAAAGATAAAGAACATAGATCAAAGAAAAACAACAAAGACAAAGGATACAAAGACTAACATATAAGTGAACTTTGATGACAGAAAAGTTAATAAAGATGGATTAAATGATGTTGACCTAATTACTTTTTACTTTGTAACCTCCATAGCCACATTAACTTGTGGTATGTAAAAATCGCTAGTTGGGCTTTGAACAAAGATATTATCATTTGATTTATTAACAAAATATGAAGTATAAAAAAAATTGGATTATAATGTCATATTTGTTTAATTTTATCTGGCACTTTTGAGACGTGAGGGAATTGGACACTGGCTAAAAAGTGTTTTGTTGTTTCATTTTTAAATGACATTTAAATCTGATCCTGAGGTGACTTGTTCAAAAGGTGACGCCGGAATCATTTCCCGGCAGCAGGCGAGTGTTTGAACACGCTGCTGCTGCATCAGAGCACGAGGGAAGCGACTGCCACGACTGCAAATGGAAAATCTGTGACTAATGAGTCTGAGGATCCACGTTAATATCAGCTGGCAGTGATAAGTGGCAGCAACAGAGATTAGACTGATCCTCTTGTAATAAGGAAGCCGTTCCTCCGTGGATTACAGTTGAACCAATAGTTGAAGAAAACACACATCAATACACTCATGATGAAGTTGTTGTATAAAGTTTTTTTTTTTTTTTTTATTAAACTTGTATGACATTTAATTTCCACGATAACGGAGAGACTGCATTCTTTAATTAAAATCTCTCACATGGATTCAAGGCTTTGTTTGTTGTTTACTCTCCAATCTTAGAATAGAGATGAGCATTTTGATGTTTGTCCTTTCTGTCACAGTTTTATGTACTGCTCAAAATCTCCCTCAGTCCAAAAAAACGAGAAATGGTGATGATTTATTTGTCCTGTCATATTTTCATTAGGTTTAAGTTACTCAAAACATCACATTTTTTTAAATCAATTTCCCCCCATTAAAGTAAACATATACTCAGTTCTAACATAAACATTATTGATTTGACCAAAACAGTCAGACATTTTTTTTGTGTTTTTGTGTCTATATTATTTTATGTATATAAACAAGAAGACACAAACGCATGGATTATAAACTCCAGATCCTGTTGTGACATCATATCGTAACACTTTTTTCATGTCTAAACAAGAAGGATCTGTCTCGCCTGCAGTTCATACAAAACTCTGCAGCGAGAATTCTGACCTGCTCTAGTAGAAGAACTCACATTTCTCCGATCCTTAAAACTTCATTGGCTGCCAGTTTCTTTCAGGATCAACTTTAAAATTCTGGTTCTTACTTTCAGATCTATTCATGGTCAGGCTCCTCCTTACATCAGTGATCTGATCCAGCCTTACACCCCAACTTGGGCTCTGAGGTCTGTGGATCAGAATCTACTGATGGTTCCTGAACACGGTTCAGGACCAGAGGAGAGAAATCCTTCCAGGCTACTTACTTACGTAAGGCTTGAATAAAGAGCCACACAAACAGAAGGATATCAATACGTGTTACGCTTTGGTGATTTCATACATGAATGATGTCTCAAGTGTTCTTCAGCAGGCAATGATTAGCACTTCAGTTTTCACAACAACCCTCAAAATAATACTCTTCCTGCTGAGTTTCCGGGTACAGCGCTGCTTCCATTGTGCCTCCATGTTTATGAGGCCAAATGAATTCGGATAAGGGCCGGGATTAGATTCAAGATTCACTTGTTTGTTCTTGGTGAACACAATAGAAGATATAAGGAAAGCAGATGAACCTTTCACCTCCTCCTCTGCCTTTTCTTCTCCATTTCCTTTCAGGCTTTCATCAGCAGCCTCTCTTCATGCTGGCCAGGCCTTCTATCGTCCAGCTCCGGCTTTTGTCCGGACCAGGTCTGCGGACTAAATCATTGGGGCACTTCAACGACTCCCTCCGGGAGAGAAAGGTCGAGAATGTTTTTCAAGGGAGAAGATCTGAGCGAACCCAGCAGCAGACAGATGCTGTCAACTGTAATCTCAGAGCAATAAACTCTGAAGGCCTTGAGAGATACAGATCTGACAGTTACGGGTCATTTAAGCATTTTTGAAAGGCTGTCGAAACTGAAGAGTCTGGAAGTGGAAGATCACTGCAATCTGAATATTGAATGGTTGGATTTAACATTTAAAATGATGAAACTTTTAATTATTAATTAATTAAATTAATATTTCGTTATTTTTTAACGAAAATAATAACGTTTTTATATTGAATTAAAAGGCTATGAATTAAAAATATATATAATTTCATAAATATATTTTTTGATTATTGGAATTAGAATATCAATTAAATGATGGATGGATGGATGGATGGATGGATAGATGATGGATGGATGGATGGATGGATGGATGGATGGATGGATGGATGGATGGATGGATGGATGGATGGATGGATGGATGGATGGATGGATGGATGGATGGACGGATGGATGGATGGACGGACGGATGGATGGACGGATGCATGGTGGATAGATGGATGGATGGATGGATGGATGGATGGATGGATGGATGGATGGATGGATGGATGGATGGATGGATGGATGGATGGATGGATGGATGGATGGATGGATGGATGGATGGATGGATGGATGGATGGATGGATGGATGGATGGATGGATGGATGGATGGATGGATGGATGGATGGATGGATGGATGGATGGATGGATGGATGGATGGATGGATGGATGGATGGATGGATGGATGGATGGATGGATGGATGGATGGATGGATGGATGGATGGATGGATGGATGGATGGATGGATGGATGGATGGATGGATGGATGGATGGATGGATGGATGGATGGATGGATGGATGGATGGATGGATGGATGGATGGATGGATGGATGGATGGATGGATGGATGGATGGATGGATGGATGGATGGATGGATGGATGGATGGATGGATGGATGGATGGATGGATGGATGGATGGATGGATGGATGGATGGATGGATGGATGGATGGATGGATGGATGGATGGATGGATGGATGGATGGATGGATGGATGGATGGATGGATGGATGGATGGATGGATGGATGGATGGATGGATGGATGGATGGATGGATGGATGGATGGATGGATGGATGGATGGATGGATGGATGGATGGATGGATGGATGGATGGATGGATGGATGGATGGATGGATGGATGGATGGATAGATAGATAGATAGATAGATAGATAGATAGATAGATAGATAGATAGATAGATAGATAGATAGATAGATAGATAGATAGATAGATAGATAGATAGATAGATAGATAGATAGATAGATAGATAGATAGATAGATAGATAGATAGATAGAGAAAGATAGAAAAGAGAGTGCTGAGCTAAAGGGTGCTGTCACTCTGGGGGTCAAACTTTAAAAGCATAGATCATGGTAGGGATTAGAGCGTCAGTGTCTGATGTGTCACATCTCTGGACGCCCACATGTCCAGCAGGCACCGCCCACTCCTGACATTTCATGGTCAAACAGCAGATGCTTTTTGGAACTATAACGTCTGCTGTGGTATGTGGGCGGGAACCGAGGAATGAAGAGCACATCTCACCCTGGATCTCAGTCGTCCACGTTTATGCCGAATGAACTTCCGTTCCAGGAGAAGTGACGCTTTTTAATGCCTTGAACGGACAATGGAAGCGGCTCGAGGGAATACTTGTTTATGTGACCTCTTCCTGAGGCAGGCCTGAGTCGACTCAGAGAGGAATTGAACCCCCGCGCTCAAGATATCACCTCACTGTACCAGTTGAGAACAAAACAAGCAACTGTTTGTTTACCTGAACTAAAGATCACCAGATAACCTGATAACCCTTTTTTCGACCATGCATACTCACTGACGGATAAACAAACCACAGAAAAATTACACTTTACAAGTTGTAACTGACTTTTTATGTTCTTTTAGCATTAAAAAAATGTTTTAAAAGTTTTTTTTATAATTTAATTCAATGATTTCTATAATGTAAGGTTGTTTTTATTGACTAATTGAATGTAATATTGTTCTTTTACATTGAAAGGTCGAATGTATTTGAGAATAATTTGATTAAAACATTTCTATATTGAGAGGTTGAACTTAAATAAATGAATTTAAGACTCAAATATTTTCAAAATAAATTATGTATTTATTTTACACATAGAGTTTGATATTCTAATTACAATAATTCAACAATACATGTTCTAGATTCAATATGTTTTACTTCATAGCCTTTTGAATTCAATATTAAAATGTTGGAATAATAGATACAGCAGAAAATAATAAAGACTACATATATACTTGATTGTACTTTAAGACATCATGGTGGTACTACTATAACGTTTTTATATTGGATTTAAAAAACGATTTCATATATTTTTTTATTATTTGAATTACAATAATAAACTTTGTGTTAAAACAATTAATTTTGATTATTTTTATTTTAAATGTATTTAATGATTTAGTATGAAGTAGTAGTAGAAGTACGAACTCAGAATATCATAATGGATTTCAGTGACTACAAAAGCACTGAAACATCTCATACCTCTGCCAAGGAGCTGTTTCACAGGATACATTAAAATCAATAAGAGAACTTCCATATTGCAAGAATTGTGTTTGGTTACAGTCAAAAAAATGATTTCCTGACCTGGATTTACACATATTAATATAGTGTTTTTTGCCATTTCTGTCTTTGTTAAATGTCTGGAAACCACAAATATTGTATTTCCTACTAGTGAAGGTTTGTATTGAGCTAATCTTGTAGCTTAGCTTTGCTCTCACAACAACTGTTGGATCATTACAAAACAGTAATATCAACGATAACCTTGGTTTGGTTGCATTCTTGAAGCACATTCCTACTGAGATGTTAAACTGACGCAGCAAGAGACCAGAAAGGTGGCGTATAAACGAGGATCAAGCGCTGAGAGGATGTAGAAATCAAAGAAAGGTCAGAACTTTGTTTATAGTTCACGCCTCGTTTCTCTTCACTTAGGAACAGGAAGCGGTCGAGGTCATATGGAAATACACACCACACACACACCACACACACACACTCAAATGTTAAATGTGTCTTCCCCAGTGATGCAGTTGTACTGTAGTTGTACTTGTGAGGGACCAAAAAGTCAAGAAAAAGTTAAAACTAATATCAAATCATTAATTTTCTACCCCTGATTCCCTTATTATGAAGCAGGGGGCTAGAACTAATCCCAGCTACTTCGGGTGAGAGGCACAGCTTATCACAGGACACAAAACTACACAAACTTTAATATCAATTAATCAATTGACTCCTCTGACTCTGACTGGGAGGAAACTGGAGTAAACCGACACAAGAACAAGGAAAACGTTGTCCCACAGTAATGTTTGCACCGAGAAACAAACGGTTATTTCACTGAAAAATATTCAATTTTAGACACAAATGATTTCATTTGTAACATTTTATAATTGTTTTTTTCTATGTTCATTAGGTGGTTAGAATATCCACAGACAAGAAACACAAACTCATGGATTATAAGCTCCAGATCCTGTTGTGACATCATATTCTAACACTTTTTTCATTCATCTAAACAAGAAGGATCTGTCTCGCCTGCAGTTCATACAAAACTCTGCAGCAAGAATTCTGACCCGCTCTAGTAGAAGAACTCACATTTCCCCCGATCCTTAAAACTTCACTGGCTGCCAGTTTCTTTCAGTATCCACTTTAAAATTCTGGTTCTTACTTTCAGATCTATTCATGGTCAGACTCCCCCTGATCTGATCCAGCCTTACACCCCAGCTCGGGCTCTGAGGTCTGTGGATCAGAATCTACTGATGGTTCCTGAATACGCTTCTGGACCAGAGAGAGAAATCCTTCCAGGCTACTTACTTACTAATATATAGCTTTTTAAAAAGGCATCATGTCACCAAACTAAGATCTAGACGTGACGGCAGGAGTGATTCAATTTAGAAAGACCTAAAAAAAAAAATCATGTTTTTGTTTTAAATTAAATAAACAAAGAGGAGAATGTAAATCAAACTGGTATTTAAACTAACTTGTTGATTTAAGTGTGTCTTACATAATATTAAGTTTTTACTTAGATTCATAAAACGTTTCTTAAAGTATTGACATGTTGGAAAATTAAGAAATGTTCCTTATGCCCCAAAGGAAATTTGAAATACGTTTTTGACCATCATTTGTTGCCAATACCTCCACTGTTTAATATTATTATTCTTATTATCAGAAAAAATATCAAACACAGCGATGATTAAACTGCTCACTCAGGTTTCTGACAAAAGGTTTCTTACAAGAGTTGTGTGTGTGTGAGATGGTTGTCAGCACGGAATGAAATATTCGACGACAACAAAGTCAATAAAGAAAAGAAATGTCACGTTTAAATACATCTTATTTATCTGATGATGATAAAAGCAGCAGCAGAGACGGAACAAACATAGGGAGAAAATGTAATGAGCCTAAAGAATATGAGACATGAATGTTATTATTGTGAGCGCTCTGCTGTCGTGAGTGTCTGTCCACAAGTCTAGTTACCATGGCGACAAATCAAGTATAACCTCTTAACAACCATGATTACATGAAGCTAGCATGTGCAGGATTAAGAGGCGGGGGTCTGCGGATGTAGCCGGTGGAAGACATTATCATTGTCTGATTATTGTAAACACACATTTATGGGATGCCAGAGGAGCCGATGAGGGTGGTCTATTGTCCGGTGGGGGGGAGGCGAGGGCCACGTTGGGACCCTCTGGATCTGTGTTGGATTTATTTTCTGTGGTGACTGTCAAGTTATTAAAAAAGGTGACGCTATTGACAGTCAACATAAATATTAGAAAAAGGTCAATAAGTTTTTAGATGGAAGTATATCAGGGTCAAAATTGTGAAACTTTATTTATTTTTTTATTTGAATATTTTTTGGGTTCTTCTATGCATTGAATTTTTTTTAAATTTCTATTTCTATATTGAAAAGTTTCATTTTTTGTTTACATAATATTATCTATATAAGTAAACAAATGTACACATAGTGTTTGATATATCAAAATACATTTTCTAAATTCAATATTTTTATAAATACTATAGCCCTTATATTGAATATAAAAAATGGTTGGTATAATTGTGCCACCAAGGTTGGCTAAAAGTAGCTCAGTACTCTTATGGTATTGTCTGGTGATGCTATAATACCATCATTTTTATATAGAATTTAAAAGGATATGAATTTAAAGACATTGAATCTAGATTTTCAAAATATATATTATTGGTATTACAATATCAAACTCTATGTGTAAAACACATTTAATTTTTTAATTCAAATTTTATATTAAATAATTCGAAAAAATATATATATATATATAATGCTTGAAAACAAAAACAACAACATTTCATTAAAAAAAAAAAAAAAATTCTGTTGATATACTTCCATAGTTATAGTGTTAACGATCCACATACATCGCATTATTATTATTATTATTATTATTATGTGTCATTTTATTTGGTTGGATGGTTGACCCAAAATCAAACTACTTTAATGTTCATGTTTGGAACCTATGCACATGTTAGTGATTAAAATAACCACACACACATACATATATACACATACATATACTATGTATCTACATATAGTGTATCTATTTATCCTAAATAAATCATTTGTCCATCTAAATCAAACGTCTTAAAACGATTCCCAGCGTATTATTTTGTCTCTCGAACATTTCAGGGAGGAAGCTGTCGTCTCCGAGCAGAACATTTTGCAAAAGCCGAAGCGATTTCAGCGACAGCAGAACACGAGGAATAATCACGAAGCACTTTGCTTGACAACCAGTGAATATCCAATTTTCAGTAATGCAATGCTCTCTCTGTCTCTGCTCTCGCTCTTGTATTAACTCCTCGTGCCACGATGTCACTCACGGTTATTGTCGAGCAGCATGAATTGTAATTCATGTTATGTATCTTGTAGCCTCAATAGAACACCGACAAATACTTAGAAGCACCAGCCTTTTTTATGATAAAAACAATCCTACCACAAAAGAAGAAAAGTCTGGTGAAAAGATCCTGTAAATTAATATGTCCAAGAATATGTTGACTCAAAAAAGAGATCCTTGGTCACAAATTAAAAAAATAAAAAACGTGAGGAGGGAAATTAAGATAAGAGGCATTATTTATTCTTTTTACAGTTTTTTAAAACCTAAATACCAACCTTTTTAAACCAGCTTATTCACCGTTCATAAATATTTATTTATGGATGCTTTGAGGTTGTTTTTAATCTATCTTGTAGGTGTCCTTGGTGTATGGTGCCTTAAAATGTATTATAATTATTTATTATTATTATTATTATATTATGATTAGAATTAGAATTAGAATTATTATTATTATTATAAATAATAATAATAATATTAATGATAATAATAATAATAATAATAATAATAATAATAATAATAATAATAATAATAATAATAATAATAATAATAATTTAACATATACACATAATTTGTAATATATATATATTATATTTCACTGAAAAATATTTAATTTTAGACACAAATTATTTCATTTGTAACATTTTATAAAAGTGTTTTCTATGTAAGTCTTCTGTTATTTAATTATTGTCTTTATTAATGGTATTTAACCTCACTTTAAGGTACATGATCGACTTAACGTTCCTTTAAAATGTGGAAGCATTGTTTTTTTTACCATTTGCCCCAGTTTTTTTAAACAATTTTATTTATTTACTGACAACTTTTACACAAAAATAAAATTCCTATTAATACCTTTACACAGAAAACATGCTTTCCAGCGGTTTCTTCAGCAGAGCAAAAGTCATTTGACCGACGAGAACTGCCTGTAACTGCTCCGTGGTCATTATTGCACATATTAACTCTAACTGTTGGCAGGTTTATGGCGTCGTGCTCTTTTATCTCCACCTCACACGGCGTCTTTAGAAGTTCATGGCTGCTTTAAATCCTCTCAGAGGTTTTTCCATCCGGCATTAACATTTAGTGCTGCATCAGATGTTGACACATTAAACACTAATGTTCTCTAAGATATGACCGCTATTATGAGGTAAACAGAGAAGAACGATGGCAGCCGAGTGACAAACCACAATATTTTGTTCTATTTTATATACAAACTATATATACAGTATTGTGCAAAGGTTTAAGGCAGGTGTGAAAAAATGCTGTAAACTAAGAATTATTTCAAAAATATAAACAATAATTGTTTATTTTTTATCAATTTATAAACTTCAAAGTGAACGAACAAAAGAGAAATTTTAATCAAATCAATATTTGTTGTTAATACCCTTTGCCTTCAAACCAGCATCAATTCTTAAAGGTATGTTTGCACAAAGTCAGAGGTTTTGTAGGATTATAGTGACGTGTCTGATCAACCAATTCTACCAAACAGGTGCTAATGATCATCAATTTCACAAGTATGTTGAAACACAGTCATGACAGTTTCATGTCACAGGTCGTACACCATGACTGAGCACAAGGTAGTTCTACTGCATCAGCAAGGTTTCTTCCAGACAAAGATTTCAAAGCTGGGGTTTCAAGATGTTCAAGCTCTTTTGAAGAAGCACAAAGAAACATTGAGGATCGTAGACGCAGTGGTCTACAAGGAAACTTAGTGCAGCAGATGAAAGACACATCAAGCTTATTTCCCTTAGAAAATCTGAAGATGTCCAGCATCACCTCAGACCTGGCAGAAACCAGTGGGACCAGGTACACCATCTACTGTCCGGAGAAGTTTGTCCAGAAGTGTCTTCATGGAAGAGTTGCAGCCATAAGTCATTCCTATGACATGGAAACGAGGCCAAGCGACTCAACTATGAAAACATAGGAACTAAGGGGCAGAAAAATGGCAGCAGGTTCTCTGGACGGATGAATCAAAATAGTAAATATTTGGCTGTAGCAGAAGTTTGTTCGCTGAAGGGCTGGAGCGCTGTACAATAATGAGTGTCTACAGGCGACAGTGAAACATGGTGAAGGTTCAAGTTTGGGCTGCATTTCTGCAAATGGAGATTTTGATCAGGATTAATGGTTTCCTCGATGCTGAGAAATACAGGCAGAAACTTATCCATCATCAATACCATCAGGGAGGCGTATGATTGGTCCAAAATATATTCTGCAGCAGGACAACAACCCCAAGCATACAGTCATGAAGAAATATCTTCAGCGTAAAGAAAAAGTCCTGGAAGTGATGGTTTGACCCCAAAGAGACCTGATCTCCACATCATGGAGTCTGTCTGGGATTTCATGAAGAGAAAGAAGGATTTGAGAAACATCTACAGAAGATCTGAGGTTAGTTGTCAGAGATGTTTGGAACGACCTTCAAAAACTGTGTGCAAGTGTATCTAGAAGAATTGATGCTGTTTTGAAGGCAATGGACAGTCACAACAAATATTGATTTGATTGATATTTATATCTTCTGTTCATTCACTTTATTTTGTTCATTGATAAAAATAAACTATTAACACTTCCATTTTTGAAAGTATTCTTAGTTTACAGCATTTTATCACACCTGCTTAAAAGTTTTACACAGTACTGTATATATATATATATATATATATATATATTATTGTATCTCTCTTTACTTAATGTTGTTTTTAATCCATCTTGTAATGTGCTTTTATTATTTTAACGTTGCTTAGAAGATTTTGTATTTTTATAATTTTTATTTTGTTTCATATACGTTATATACATTTTAATTGTATGAATTTGTCTATTAAATGTCTCTTTTTAAACCATATTTAAGGGACAAGAAATATTTCTTTTTTTTTAAAAAGCAAATCAAAAGAAGGAAAAACAAAAAACCATAACAAGTAATAATTAAAAAATGTTTCATTTTCTACCGTTTGATTCAGCGCCGACACAACAGGAAGCGTCCCGTCAAAGCGTGGTTACACAACACTCTCCTTTTGCGAACACTCCAACACACACATGAGAATCGGTGACGCTGTCACTTCTTCAGCAGGTGAGACCAGTGGAGGTCAGATGTGCTTCATCTGCAGACATTCCTCAAGCGTTACACAAACTCTGAGGTCGTGTCACGTGACACACACAACGTGGAGAAACTTGTCCGGCTCAAGGTTACGCTGCTCGGTTACTTCCTTAATGATCACAAAAGTCACTCAAAGAGGAAGGAATCTCCTAAAGTCATGCATTTACTCACAACTTATGAGAGTGAACAAATTGTAAAAGGCATGAGGTCGCGGTAAAAATCGATGGTCAGGAAATTAAAATCCATAAAAGAAAAAGTAGAAAAATAAGACAAGTATAAATATTCAATAATACAGCAGTGGGTCGGAGACAGTGTTTGCATTCGTTTCCAGAAGTAATGAGAGAACTTTAAGAAGTTTCAAGGATGATAAAATAGGAAACAAGCTTGTAAACAAGTGGAGACTCTGGCAGCTGTGCTGGAGGTTTAAAGGACGTTGAGGTTATGCTGTTCTATAGAGCAGGGGCTTAAATATCGGCATTTTACAAGTATTTACGGACCGACCTTCAGATCACTGTAAATACATCGTAGAGAGTTTGTGTTTCACTCTTGTTCACTCGTTTACAGATTTATTTTGTGGATAAACTCGACTGATACAAGTGTCTTGACGTATCAAGAGTAAAAAAATAATAAAAAAATACCATATTTTGTCAAAACAAGACACCTTTTCAGACAGTAATAATCAACAGAACAGAAATTATAGAAATATATTTCCGGTAAGAAATGTTTCACACCAGTTAGGGAACACTGCCATAGAGGGTTCACGACACTGCAGGTGCACTTTTCTGACTCTAGTGGGAGCCAAAAACAATGTTTTTATTCTAACGTATTGCAGCTTTAACACTTGTGTTATCTCAGGGGTCAAGGTGACCCACCTCCAGCTCTGCATATGTTTTTATGTAAGAGGTTGATCACCTTGACCCAGGGACAACACAAGGGATACCACAAACACATTTGTCTTCAGGTCACGAGGGTTAAGGAAATCATATGAGTGAATTTATATTAATTGTAAAAGTAATTTAATTTACAACATATGTGACATATACATATAAAAAAGAACTTTCCAAAGGAAAAACTTCCTTTTTGTGAAGAAGGAGCCGAGTCTCTGGATTTACCAATTTATTTATCTTTGAAAACAAAATAATAAAATCAAAGTTACAAAGTTCTCTTATCTAATCTTAACCACTGATATCGTTATAAACGCAACGTCAACATGAATATTTTTCTACTTTAATTTAACACATAAAATGACTTTGCAGGCCAGATCATTTATATTATGATTGAAATGTAACTTTTAAAACTTTAAATCTCATATTTGCACTTTTTTGGAGGTTAAGAATTGAATTGATGTAGTTTTCCAGATGTCAAAAACTTCTTAAAACATTAATATTAAGTCCTGAATATAACATGTTATTTGCGTATTTCTTTCTAAACTTAAAAAAAGATTCCAGTGTTTGTTTTTTTGTCTCACTTACAAAGTGCACTCCGAGTTCAGAGGGACAGTCGTGTCATATGTTAAGTAAGCAGCCACTCACAAGTGTTGCTCGAGGGCACTCAAACCAGCTGCTCCCTCTCACAAGTCGACATGTTCCGACAGACGAGTCTCACAAAGTAGGAATCAAGATGAAACACTACCTCAGTCACATGGATGAGTGGAATGGCGCTGTGGTTCTTCCTCATTCCTCCTCGTCCTCGGACCTCAAAGGTCAAAGTGCACAAAGTCCAGACCACGAGAGCCGCGTCTGCGCCCTCACACTCGCGGCAACTTCCTCCGCCAGACACAGAGGCATGCTGGGAGTGTGTGCAAGTGTCCTGTTGTGAAATATGTGGATGCTAGCTGAAACCTGTGCGTGTCAGAGCACCATCCAGCTCTCCTCATCCCTGCTGGCCACGGCTCCGGACCAGACCTCCTTAAAAGGCAAAAGACAGACCCAAGTCCAAGGTTTTTTCTGATCCCTATCAGCCACCCTCCACTGGCCAGGGCCACCGTCACGACAGTCGGCGCTGCCAATGAGCGGGCAGAGTGAGGAGGAGACGGGGACTCCTTGTCCGGGGAGAGAGGAGGGGAGTCGTAATGGGATGAATGAGTTTGGGAATGTTGTAAAAAAAGAAATTCTTGCCAGACTTTTCCCCTGAGGAGTGAACACACTCTACAGGATGGAGCCTTGACAGCACATCTTATCTGCAGTGGGACTGATAACTGTGTGTGTGATTTTTCTTGTGTGTGTCTGTGTGTTTGTATTTTGCATGTGTTTAGTTGTGTGTAGGTGTGTTCAGGTGTGTGTGTGTATCAGTGCATGTGTGTAGGTGTTTTTTCGTGTGTGTGTAGTTGTGTGACTATGTGTGTGCGAGTGTGTGGGACTTGTTTGTTTGCGTGTGTCTGTGTGTTTGTGTGTTTGTATTTTGCATGTGTTTAGTTGTGTGTAGGTGTGTTCAGGTGTGTGTGTGTATCAGTGCATGTGTGTAGGTGTTTTTTCGTGTGTGTGTAGTTGTGTGACTATGTGTGTGCGAGTGTGTGGGAATTGTTTGTTTGCGTGTGTCTGTGTGTTTGTGTGTTTGTATTTTGCGAGTGTGTAGGTGTGCTTGTGTGTGAGTAGGTGTTTGCAGGTGTGTGTTTTTTTGTGTGTGTAGGTGTGTGACTATTTTTGTGTTTGTGTCTGTCTGTCCTGAAATAAACATTTTAAATGTGGAAAATTTGATTTTTTTTTTAAATTACAATGTTTATGTTTTCTTAAGCATTTCAATTATGTATTATAGTTAACACTCATTATTATTTGATTAAATAATTAGTATATTAAAATGCTTTCTTTTTTTTCTAAAATTATTTAATTCAGAAAATTCAAGTATTTTTTACATTTAATTATTTTATTTTTCACAAATAGAGTATGAAACTCGAATTCCTATGATCCATAAGGAAGTTTTCCAAATTCTATATTTTAATTTGTAGCCTCTTGAATAAAGTAAAAAGATTAAGTAACAAATTGTGCGACTGTTTTCATATTTAATAAGAATATCAAACACTATGTGAACAAAAAAAGAATTTCGATTTTTAAATTAATAAAAAATACATATATTTTAAATATAATTATTCAAAACTTCCAATACAATATTTAGAAAAGAAATCAATCTATTAAAAAATATGTATATATATTTAAATTACTAAATAATTCAATGCAATAAAAACAATAGTAATTTTTATTAAAAAAAATAAAAATCAAGTTTCACCACTAGAAATGTACATTTCAACCATTCAATATTCTGTTTGCACTGATATACTTTCATAGGCGTATGTCGTATTGTGTGTGTGTGTGTGTGTGTGTGTGTGTGTGTGTGTGTGTGTGTGTGTGTGTGTGTGTGTGTGTGTGTGTGACATGCACCGACTCACACTAGAAGGAATCCTTCATGAGCAGGACATCAAGTCACCTCTTCTTAAAAAAGAAACGTGAGCGAAAGCATCTGGCGCTAAACCTTGACTCTGATATCACCGACGACATAAGCTGACAGAATGTTTGGAGGTCAAATTCTCTCCCAGGGGTCACATGGAAACATTCAAACACAGGAGTCACAGTTAGACACAGAATAATCATGGCCTCCTTCCTGCTGTACAGATAAAGTAGAGGAATGCAGAGAAAAAGCAGTCGTTGAATTGATAACGTTTTTTTTTTAAAAAAAGGAAATTATTATTAGATAATTCACAAGGAACACTATATATAAACATTAAATTGAATTATTAAATTTAAATATGACTCATTTAGAGTGTGCTGTCAATGGTTCGAAATCTAAACTTGTTACCAAAAAAGATTGGAGGGGAAAAAATATATCAATACTAAATACTTAAATATCCAAATATATCGCAATATTATATCAATTTTCAACAGTGCTCTATCGAAGTTGAAAACCTTTTTTTTGTTGCTTTAAAGTAATAATAAAAATATATATATATAGAAATAGTTCTTTTATGGTTTACATTTCAATAAAGTGTGTATACTTCCAACCGATAAATTGCAGCAGTCGTTACGCCCTTGAACTCCTAAACGAACAGTTAAATCCCACGAGATCCCAGCGACGTGCTGAGGACGAGAGGATACATCGTATACCAGCAGCTTTTAACAGCTGACGTTTGGACATATTTTGGTTTCAAAACAAAATGAAAGCAGTTACGACTTCGTCAAGAGTCGTGTGGTTTGTACCAGAGTCAAGTACTTGACAATACTACAAACACAACCTTGTTACTGCAGTATCGCAATACATTGTGTTGCTGTCCATGTATCGTGAGACGCCAGATTCTCGCCAATAGACGCCCCTCATAATTAGTAGTAGCTTGTTGTCGTTGGACAGTAAACGGTGAAGGTCCTCTGATGATGGAGATGAAGACATTAAGGGAGGAGAGGAAGTGATGGAGTCAGACAAGGAGAGAAGGAGTCAGATGAGATGTGACAGCTGGCAGGAGGATAGTGAAGATGGCACACCGCCAGAGAGGCTTCTTCTTCAGGATGCTGCATCAGCAAGAAACACACACTGACACACACACACACACACTGCCCGGGGTTAATGTCTTCAACTGATCGACCATGAAGTTCCCTCCAAAAAAAAAGCTCACAAATGGCCCGTAGCGAGTCGTCATGAGACACAAACAAGCTCATTAATTTCTTATCATTAGATTTGAGACGCCTTTTGACTCCAGAATGAGTTTACAAATAAATAGAAGATAATATATATATTTGCTCACTGAAGTGCTGACTCAGGAGGACGTCGAGAGCTTCTTCACGGACTCAAGCGACGCGGTCACTACTCACAGACTCGGACGAGCATTGCCCCCTACAGGCAGAGGGACGGCATTACGTCTGTTGAAACTTACACAGAGAGGAGTGACGAAGGGTTCCTCGTCCAGAGTGTCCTTCAGAGGACAGAGCGAGGACACGGTCTGTCTCCTCATTTCTCGTCTGAAATGAAACAAAATAATTTACTTTTTCAACTACTTTAAATAACTCCAGCGCCAACTGTGGGAAGAAATCGGTATTGCTGTAACTTTTAATCTTTATTAGTAAGTAAGTAAGTCATTTTTATTTGTATAGCACTTTTCCAGACCAGGGTCACAAAGCGCTTAAACAATCAAAACAATATTCAATAAAGTATATATTTCAAGACTTCTTTAGTTAAACTTTTCTTGGAAGAACCTTGTGAGTATTTATGTGTTTAAATTAGTATACAACACATTGATTATATCTGATTTTTAACATGAATACTCTCTCTATCTTTTATTTAGTTTTATCATTTAATTAAAGCGCTATATAAATAGAAATTACTTACTTAAATGTAATGCATTTTATTTTAATTTGATTTAATTATATATATGGCATTTTATGGCAATGCCTCATATTTTAATGTGTTTCATTTTATTTAATTTTTTTATTCTGTCATGCCATCACAAACTATTCCAGTTTTTTGTTTACAATACTGGCAGTTAAAAATGTTTTGATTCTGAATATTTTCCATACATACATCTCCCATTCTTCTGTACTTTTTTATGCATGTCAAAAAAATGTATTTATGCCATTTATTTATTTCGAAAATCTCCAACTTATTTATTAAAATATTAATAAAGAAAATGGTAAAAAAAAATCACAAGTGTTTTTTATTTTAATCCAATCGTTTTAATAATTGTATTAGTAAAAGTATATATCAGTGGCATCTCTAAATTATGATTAGAATATTTAATTCGTAGCAAAGATATCACAATCACATTCTAATTAGATGTTGATAATGACATGATCATAAAATAAACTTAACAAACCTGTGAATTTCCTGGGAGGTTGCTGAACACCAAAAGGATGACAACAACTCAATTACAAAATCCCAAATATATTCCACTCACCTCCTCGTACTCTCGTCAGTCGGGCAAAATGCTGAGGGCAACAACACTGGCCAAGCTCAGTTGTAATCCTGGAGATTAGTATTTAGATGCAGCAGCACTGAACAGCGGTAATGAACTTACTCACACTATTATCAAATCATTCATGCTCACTTGTTAGTAGGAGGTGTTACAACCTGGTGTTAAAATTATTTAGTGACTTTTTAAAACTTAAACTGACCAATTATTTATATATTTTTGAACTTAAAATTGAAGTACTTTATGTTGTTTATACTTGACATTTTCTACAAATCGGGATCATTTTAGCTTCTTCTAGGTCTCTTTTTCATTGTAATGATAATGTGAAATGTAAACTTGTCAAAGACAATAAAACACACTTGTACCCGATTAATATTTATATATGGACTTTAATAGAGGAAAGCATCGGGTCATTTACAGAGTGAATTATGTGGCCGAGGTCACTATTCAGCTTTTGGGGGGATCCATTCGTGGATCTTCTTGCGGGTGGTGGAGTAAGGGACGTATTGCTGGGAGCTGCCACTCGTGTTGAACTGGTGCACTTCAGCCAGAAACTTCTTCGGCTCAGGGGGGTGTGTGGTGGGAGGGTCTTCCGTCATGCAGTGGAGCCAACGATGCCTATGGAAGGACACAGATTACAGTCATATCTGACTCGAGCATTTCCTTTATTATGAATATACTGTATATAATGAAAAGGGTTGTTTGGGACTTTGAACAAAGAGAATCAAACAGATTGTTGAATACGTTTTCATTTTCCAATGGTGAAATATACAGGGCACATTTGTAGGAGACCAGAAGTGAAATCCAGGACACGCGGGGAGCTAGAGGTTTCTGCTGGAGAGAGGGAAGTCTGGGCCTCCCTACTGAAACTCTTGCCCCCCCCTTGATGGTCCAACCCTGGTCTAGACATGCATGAGAATATGTTCAGGTAATGCAAGTCTGTTTAAATTAACACAACTATATTGGATTGTTCAGATAGACAAACAAATGTAGAATTCAGAATGTTAAATACACCACATTTTATCATAAATGGACAACTTGAAAAAAACAAAACCTTTTTTCTGTAATACATTTTATATGCTTTTTAGTTAATAAAACATTATTGTTGTATTGATTGTTTAGTTTCCATTATTGAACATTATATTGTTTAAATAATATCTAGTTTATAAGTATTACCTAAAAATGATACTTTCATTGTTACTTTACATAATATTTTTCATTCCAATTCTTTTTGGAGTGGTATTTATTTTTCCTTATAAGTTATGCATTAATGCATTACCATTTTCTGGAACTCCTGTTTTGTTCTCAGTTTTATCTTGACCTTTAAAATTAAATATTTTATTGAGTATTGTTTTGATTGTTTAAGCGCTTTGTGACCCTGGTCTGGAAGAGCGCTTTATAAATACAAATTACTTGGGTTCTGTCATATTCCTTTTCTTCTAAGATTCATAAGTTTACCAATGCATCGTCTTTTAATGGTTTTCGGACATTGAATAAAGTGTTTGTTCATAAAGAAAATAATGGGTCTCTATGGTTTGTTTTTGTCCCATTGTGTCTCCAACAGGCTGATTGGTTAGTTAGTTTTGGTCCGTGTGGATGACATTGTTGTTGTCATTGTTCATTTTCAGATATCTTGTTCACACTCAGACTCACCACTCAGCAGGCACCATACTTCCATCCACATCCCAAACCGTCCTCTTGCCGTTCATCTCAGTGGTGTAGATCACCCAGCGGTGACGACCTGCACGAGAGGAACAAAAACAACTTCACTTACATCCATATTAACCTCCCGTTATTTGCAAAATAGAAATGTACTTACCAAAGAAGTAGTTCTCCTTGTCTTCATAGTACTTGTTTCCATATTTATCCACGCCGATCAGCCCCCCTACTTTTACATCGTTTACCCTAAAATTTTAAAATAAAACATGTTTCTTAATAATCCAGATAATTAGATGCACTTAACAGTTTTAAAAGAGTCTATATCATATTTAGACACGGGTTGTCCAAGTATACATTTTTATCCCTTCGTTTCGTCTTGTTTTGACGCTTAGCTGTCAGATGCTAACTCGGGGTTAAACGTTTATTATACCACAGCGAGAAGCCTTAAGACAAAAACACGCCTCGGAACTCAACCTGAAATCTGATCAAATAAATACTCACCTGATGAGCTGCATAAAGAACCCCTTAACTCCTCCATGACCTCGGAGTTGCCCCAAAGCCCTTCGTGCGAGGTTAGCAAACTCCGCCATTTTTAGGCGGAACTGTTTTGAAGACGGACGGTGTTGCCTCCTAACAAGTCCACCCTGAAGTACTATGGTTCCGCCAGTTTTGACAAGCAACAGTGTTAAAACACAACAAAAACACAATTTACCTTATTAAATTGTGAGAATAATATGTTAGGTGATAGAATTTAAAATATATAATCTGTCACATTTAAGTATAATTTCATATTTAATAAATATAATATAACAAAAAAATACATATACACACAAAATACAGCATATATACAAATATATACATATATAAATATGTATATATACATATATATATATATATATATATATACAGTATATATATATATATATATATATATATACAGTCTATATATATATAGTATATATACAGTATATATATATATATATATATATATATATATATATATAACATAGTATATAACTAAACAATTACCCTTTATTTTAATAGTTGTATTTTGTTGTACATTAAACGATTCAATTTTAAACTAAAACCAATATATATACACACACAAACATATATATATATATATATATATATATATATATATATACAGCGTGTCCCAAAATAATGTATACACTCTTTGAATCGTTATGTCTTATTTAATTTATGTGTTTTTACTGGTAAGATTAATACAAGAGAAAGAATACATATTTAAAGTATTATTATTATTATTATAAGAGTAAAATATACCAAAAAACATAGTAAATTAATAATGTTGTACTCACTAAACTATATATATATTTTTTGTTGTTTAAGGTTAAAATTAAATCATTCAATACCTGAAAGAGATATGAGGTAAAACCACACTTTAAACTCATATCCTTTGAACAAAAAGTGGCCAATTTTAAATCCAGACACTTTGATCACGACTTCACAGAGAACCACACTTGAGAAGACTCAAGACATCTGTCTGAACCCTGCAATTAACCAAAGAAACAAAATTAACATGCTCTAGTCTCTTGAAAGAAACCCACAAGATTTTGATTCAAACATTTTATTAAAACTGTTGCCGGACAGTTTACAACAAAAAACTTAGAAGAAGTAATGTACAAGTGTGTATTTATAATATACAGTTCCAGATCTGATGATGGCAGGAGGTTGAAAAAAAACCAACGTTTTTGATTAATAAACTGATGTTTTAACACTGAAGTTTGTTTCAGTGGCTGTTAAATGAGTTGTAACGGCTTGATAAAAAACTTTGTATTGGTGTAAAAACTACAAAAACAGTTCATAGTTTCAGTTAAAAAAAACAAATCATGCATACTTCCCAAGGTATTTTACAGCTCTTCTGATTTTAAAATGTGTTTTAAAAAAGTTAAAAAAAAACATTTGTAAATCTTATAAACCCTGAATCCCCCAAAAAAGTGGCAGGCTGTGCTTTTTTAAAACAATAAAATCTGCCTCTTCCTACTCTATAAATATTAGCTCTTGGCTTCCATATAAAACTGTCATGTTCATATTCACACACAAGCAATATTAACTACAGATAAAAAACAATCTTTTTACTGTATGAAAATATATTTACATTATTCTTCACACTCCAGTTTTCTCCAGGATGTTCAGGATGTGGACTTTGTTATAGTAAATCTGGGAATAATGAATCTCTAAACCAGAGAGATCAGCGAAGGACAGCGTTTCAAATTCTTGTTTTTTTGTCGTCAAATGATTTTCACAGTTTAACTTTTGTATTTTCATCAAGTGTTTCTTAATCTTTTTGTTAAATGGACATTTTAGCACTTGCTAGGGTTACAAATACAATAATAAAAAGAGATTCCTTCATGGTTCAAAATGACTCTTTCACATCCGCACCACTGGACTTGAACTTGAAAACCCAAAATGTGACACAAAATAAGCTCCAACTTTAACCTGAGTGTCAAGAGAATAATAAATGAGTCCAGCTCTTCGATTGTGACTTTCCTTCTCGGAGTCCTTCCTGAGCTGACGAGGATTCTCACACCTGTGGGGGGTTATTCCTCCAGAATCATGGCCTCTTGGAAGGCCTCGATCCACCTGAAGAACAAAACAAGAAGAGTTAACTCCAGCACTATTTTAATGAGAAGGAATTGTTAAGAAATATGTGGTAATAGTACATGTTTTTGTCACTTTAACGCAGATAAGTTACATGTTCTGACTGTCATTCAACATTATTGTGAGCTATAGACAGGGCAGAAGGTTTAAAATCAGTTTAAAAGACAAAAAGAACACGGCAACTTTTTACATTTAAATATCGTTTCAACTCTTAAATGATATGAAATAACTGACTGAGAAAGTAAATGTACTATTTTACACAATAAGAAACTGTCAAACCCCAGTTTTCCTCCCAAGATAAACCAAACGTCCAGGTTTTCTTTAGCCTGTGTGGTAGAAATAAGAAGTCTGGTTGGTGTATTTACTCTCCCTTCCTGATTCAGTACGGTTTTCAGTAAGTTAAGGTTTAAGTGTGTATTATTTTTTTTATTATTTTTTTTTACAACACCTATGTAGATATTCACAGCATTGGTCCATTTATGTGTTGCAATTTAACCCCCAGTCACTAGATGGCAGCAGTCATCACATCCTATGCAGCTAAAGATAACAATGGTATCCTGCGAGATCTCAGCAGATACTGAGGACTAGAGGATACAGTCGTCTCCAGCTGCTTTTAAAGCTGATGTTTGGACATATTTTGGTTTCAAAACAAATGAAAGCAGTTATGACTTTGTCAAGACTCATGTGGTCTGTAAATTCTACAACGCCAGAGTCAAGTACTTGACAATACTACAAATATAGCCTTGTACATACTGTATCGTAATATATCGTTTTATCTGATTCTTGCCATTACACACCCCTACTTCTAATTAAAAAATCTAAAGCAAATAAAGGTTTTAATGTTTAAAGCCCTCACAGTTAATCAATAGAGAGAGGAAGAGAAGTCAAGTCACCTCTGTGCGGTGGGAATGTTGTCGGCTCTGAAGATGTAAAAAAGTGTGTTCTTATGGTACAGCTTGAACTGCATCTTCTGGGCCGGTCCGTTCTTCTCCTCTCTCAGGAAGAACCCCAGCAGAGGTTGACTCTCCAGAGCAGCAACGTCCTGGTCGGCAACACAAGCACACCACGGTTGTATTTGAGCAGAAATATTAAACAAACTTTGGTAAAACTGTGAAAGAAAAACTTCAGTCTGGTACCTCACTGGCAGCGTAGGTGTACAGAACCTTGTTCTTGATGACAAACCACAGCCTCTTCCACGGCTTCTTGATTCCTTTCGACCTGTTCAAGTAGCCGCTCATGGAGGAGTTCTCGGTGTTGGCCGACACCTGGGGGAGCATCACGTCAAACGGCTGCCAAAAGTGAAGTCGAACCTTCCCTCTGACGTACCTCTTTTAACGCGGCGGGAATCTTCTTCTGTTTTCTCGTGAAGGAAAACGCTCCGGGTTTGATGGGTGAGACGGACGTGGAGGCGCAGCGGTCACCTGAGGATCATGAAAGTATGAGGTGTGAGAGCTACCAGAACTGTGGGAGTCTTTAGGTCAATGGTCTCCAAATGAACTGGCTGGAGGCCAAAAAGAGGTCGAGTCTTATGGAGACTTGGTTAAGGAGTATTTGAAAAACATCTTTGACCAATTTAATTTATATTATGTTGTTTTTGTGTGTGGTTTCCCTGTGATTTGAAGTCATTTTTGTCTTATTTTATGTTATTTCACTTTTAGAAACGTTTTCCATTTTAACTATGTAATCAAAGATTTAGCAAATAATAATTACATTTGATGTGATGATATTTATTTCGTGTTTTTAAGTACAAACTGAATTTTTAATGATTTAATTAAACATTTCAAGCATTAAAATGTTGACATTTTTTAATTGAAATGTAGTTTTCTTTTCCCCAAGCATTCATTCATTACTTTTAATAATTGAATTAAATAATTATATATTGAAAGGCTGAAAATGTTTGTATTGAATAATTTAATTCAAAATGTTTATATTGAGAGGTTAATTTAGTTTCTTAAATAAATAAATGAAAAATCGAAATACCTTCAAAATGAATTATTTATTTATTTTATTTAGTTAGATATTCTAATTCCAAAATGTCTGAATTCCAGTTTTAGCTTTATAGCCTTTAAAATTCAATATAAAAAATGTTGCACAATTATACCCACATTTCTATAATCAATTTAAAAGACTACAGATTAAAAAAGAATTGAGATTAGAATATGTTAGTTAAATGATTAGAATTTGAAAATCAAATTAAACGTGTAAAGTAATGTGTAAGTTTAGTTGGTTAAAACAATTTAATAAAAAAATATTAAAATCTAAATATTCTAAAAAAAAACTGAACAAAATCAACCTATTAATAAATAAATATTTTAATTAAATATTTTTTTAATAATATAATAAAAATGCTTCTGATAGCACTGATTCCATATTTATTCCTTAACAATGTGACGTTGAATAAAAATGGAGTCCCTCGCTTTGCCTGGACTAGTAAAAACTCTGGTCAAATATCACCGCTTGAAGAACTCACTGTTTTCCTGGAGTTTGGTGAAGCAGTGGTCACACACTCGCGCCGGCTGGTTCTTCAGGTACTCCAGGTAGTACTTATTAGCCGAGCAGGCCTGGCACACCACCTGTCACACACACGTGCACATGGTTAGAAATAAACCATCTTGTTTATGTCGTAGGTTTGTCCAGACGGATGCAGACCTTGCCGCAGGCTCGACAGTGATGCCTCCTCCAGGTGAGCGTGAACTCACAGGTGCAGATCATACACATGGTCGCCCTCAGGTCTGGGATCCAGATCGGCGCTTTCGAGCCCAAGGGAGCTCCGCTGTCAAACACCACGTCCGCCTGAGAGGGACGACATCAGAGTGAGCGACGGCGTGTTAACAGAGAAAACCTCCCGCGGTGATTTCTCACCTCCTCCTGACTGCGACTGGATATAAAAGTTATTTTCTTCTTGGTGTGGTCGTCGATGGCCTTGGCGATGGCCTCCAGCCACTCGTCTCTTTCTGGTGCCGAGCTGCAGACAGAGGTTCAGGTTAAGAGACTAGTCGAGTATATAGAAATAATAGAATAGAAATATTTAAAGGATTAATTTAACATAGCAAATGTTGAAACTTTAATTTGTTTTTATATATTGTATATTATATATTGAAAATTATATATATATAAAATATTCATTTATTTAAAGGTTGATTTTTAAAAAAAAAATGTTTTGGAATATTTAAAAAAATTTAATGAATGGTTTATAAAAAAATTATATTTCTTTACACATTGATTTTCAAATTGTAATCATTTAACAATACATATTCTAAACTCCTTTTAATCATTATTATTATTGATCATTTAAATACATCTTTATTAAAATGAATATATAAATGTTGGTATAAAAGTGCTACAATTATTGTATTGAATTTAAAAGGCAAAAAGTTAAAACTGAAATTCAGACATTTTGTTTTTTGGAATTAGAATATAAATATAGATAACTAAATAAATAATTCATTTTATTACATTTTCTATTCATTTATTTGAATATAAACATTTAAATTCAATGATTTAACAAATTCCATTTCCGCATTTGAATATTATGTATTTCAATGTTTGAAAAAAAAACACTAATAAATATGAAATATGAAATGTTAAATATTAAATATGAAATATAATTTGCGTATATTGAAAGGTAGAATATTTCCTTTTAATAATTAAATTGTAAAAATTGTATATTTTCCAAACGGATGGATTAGTTTAGTTTTTTTGTGATACTCTAATTCTAATGAATAATAAATAATTCTTTCTTTTTTTTAATTAAAAAAAAAGAAAGAATTATTTTAAAGTCAATATAAAAAATACTACAATAGTGCTACCAGACAATACTAAGAATTCAAATAATAAATGTATACATTTTAGAATTAGAATATAAAACTTTTCGTGGTAAAAAATATAATTAATTTTGAAATAATTTAAAATAAAATATATGGAATGAAATTACTCAAATTTAACTGTTTAACACAGATATAATGACATTTGAATATTTAATAAATACAAGTAATTTAAAGAAATGTTGAATTCAAACATTCAATATTCTGCTGGCACTGAGATACTTCCATATGAGTATTTAATCACAGATAAGTGTATAATGTGGTCTGACCTGGCCGAAAGGATGAAAGAACGTTCGACGCTTTCGATGTTCAGCTCGTTCTGATAAGCCTCTTGGCTGGGCTTGCTCACCTGCAGGTCCACACAACAGTTATTTGGAGCACATGTGTCAAACTCAAGGTCACAAAATCAAATGAAACCACAAGACTCACCTTCATGCCAGCCAGAGGCAGGACACTGTTCAGTTTGTACTGACCCGACTGGTTCGGGGTCGTATACATGAGAGCGTCGTTGAACTGCAGCGACAAAATATATGAATATTACGACTGAAACTACATCATGATGATCAGAGTAAACTCACCAGGAAGAACACTCGCGGCTGCATGACCTTCCTGGACAGCTTCATCAAAGTTCCCTCCTTCAGGTAGACCTGCAGACAGTGAACCATTATTAAAAAGGTGAATCTTTTGAATCAACTTTTCATAAGATAAACCAATATAAGGCCCGACTTACTCTCCCAGGTTGAACGATCTCATGATGGCCGTTGAGACTGTACTGAATTTGCATCAGCTTCTGGAAGTTGTCCTTGAAAAAAACATCAAAGCATGAATAACAACAGAAAAATCAAGGTTACAACAACATAAGAGGAATATTCTTACTCCTTGTTTCATGATGTCGTTGGCATGGTTGGCCACCTCCTTCACGATGCTGAGGGCAGCTGAAATTAATAATGGACATTTTTAATCATGGGTTAATCATTTTTGGATGATTTAAAAATATTCTGTATCTCTTATAAAGTTGTTTGTTTTTATTTACTCTGGAAAGTCTCTTGAGGCACTTAAACATTTTTTATATATATTTGTTGTTATTAAATAAATTACCTTTCGTGTCCTTATAATCCTCCGAATCTTCGGACAGATTTTTCAGATAATCTAGAAAGAAAAACAACATTTTAAATCAACAGTGTATCAAAATGAAGCAGGATGTGTCGCTTAAAAGGTCAAACATTTTAAAAATATATAAATAAAGTAATGTGATTCGGATGTTTCAATTTTATTTATTAAACTTTTTCATAACTTCAAACAAGCATTAATTGACTTTATGTCATTTTAACTACAATTTTACTAATAAGATAAAACAATTACTAAAATTAATGCAGTTCATTATTTATTTAATTTTTTTTTTTTTTAATTTGACAGTAAGGATGTCATTCACAATTCTAGCACCAGTCAAGCAGGTCAGTTCTCACAGTTTTCTACGATTTACTTGCCATTTATTGTAGTTAGATTGGTACTGTTGAGCTAAATCTTAACATTAAAGATTGAGAAACTGTTAAACAAAGTTAGGACATTTTTTTTAAACTAATGGTAAACTTGCTAGCTTAGCTAGACGTTAGCTTAGCACGTCGCTAACTATGCTACCTGAGGTCATATTTAAAAAAGAATATTCTAGTCTCACTAAAGTTCTGGTGAAATAAATAACGTTTAAATTCGAATATCAAGACGAGACGCAATTAAAAGGTAAACATTACATATATTTTTTTAATGTTTCCAATTTGTTTTTTAAAATGGAGCACATCTGGCGCATATTATTTCATACAATAATGGAAAGGAAATGGCATAACCTTTTCGAACAAAGACATTAATTAAATTAAGGATTATAAATATTAAATTAATTAAAAGGAAATCCTGTTAAATAAGGAAACCACGTTGTATTAGTGTGTTTTGTTGTTTGCCGGCTCAGCCACTAGAGGGCAGCATACTAAACGACGATTTTATTTAAACCGATGTGTTTTTACTAAAAAAAATAAAACTTGGAGTGAAGCTTATCAAAACAGTGAGTAAGAGTCCAAACCTGTGAGCAGCAGCTGATATTGAGGGATTCTCTGCACCGGCTTCAGCAGGTAATGCTTCAGAGCTAGACTGGCACACCTTGCACTCGTCTGAATTGACAAACAAAAAGAGCATTTACTTGCACTTCCCTCTGGCAGTTTGACATGTTCTCACACTAATATACAAACAACTCATACAGAGTAACATCAAGATTGAACTGCTATCAAGAAACAGTTTGAATAGCGACCTTATTAAATTAGATTGAATTCAATTTGCGCCGAAATAATCGGGTTTATTTACTTCAAACTCTCTGACAACAGCAGCAAACGCAGGGTTCTTCCTGCACTGCTCGTCCAGCAGAGCCACGTTGTTGTCAAACTGACGGATGTAGGTGGAGTACATCTTCAGGTAAGGCCCCTTCTGGACAAAGATGTCCGACAGTCTCTGATGATCCCCCCTGTGGTCAGAAGGAACGGATGGTAAATATTCTTAAGACCATTTTTTTCCATCATCAGGGAGGACTCGTACCAGTGAGCCACTCTCTCCTCCAGCTCCCTCAGCAGGTCTCTGTTCAGCTGGTACAGCTGTGGAAGATAGTAGAGGATCTGGGAGAGGATTCGCTCCTCCACCACCGGCTTCCCGTTCTGACGTGTCGCCGTGGCGACGGCATCCCTGAAGTCCTGCGAGAGCACAGAAGCAACACAAAGGTGAGGAAGAAGTTGATAGTTTACACCAATACTATTTGAAGCAGCAATATGAATATATATATGATTGAATTATCATTTAAAATCAAACTTTACATTTTTCTTACTGAAGGAAATGTTTTGTTTTTAAGCATTGAATTCTTTTTTCAAATCATTTAGTTCAATAAGGTTTTTAAAAATACAATTATTGGATTTAAATTATTTTTTACAATTAGTTTGATATAAGAATTAAAAATGTTGGATTTATTGTAATAAGAAAAATAAAACTATTCAAAATATTTATTTTATTTATTATTTCAAAATATCAAAATATTTCAGTTCAATTATTTACAAAAAAAAAAACTTAAAAATAATGATTTAATGCTTTTAAAAAAAATCAACATTTCAATTAAAAAAGAATCCAAGTTTTAACATCAGAAAGTTAAATTCAAACACTAAATATTCTGATATATATCTCTATTTCCATACAACACCAACATGTTACGTGTAAAGTTTTCTGAACATGAAATTGTCATACGTTTTTTTGAGCATTCAAAAAATAAAAAAAACAATACAAAAACAGTTTTAAAAAAGAGTAAAAGTTCATCCTAAAGTGACGTTATAAAAGATTTAAGTTACCATGGTCACTTGCTATACCTCATTTTCCTATTTGCACAAGATACTACACATTTAAATATTATAATATTGTAGTAAGCTGCAGTCAGGACTGCAAAAGCTCCTTATAATTGTCCATTGTGATTTATTTGTACATCAGTTACAATTTACCGAAACCACAGAACTTATTGGGAGGCACTAATCACAGCAACCTACTCACTTATAGTGACAGCATAACTCATAAACAGTGAACTTCCATGTTCCCTTTCAACTCTCTGCTCCATTTAGTGTTAGCTTTAAATTCTACGTCTATATTGCAAAGTGATTGACAGCTGTTATTGGTTAGCTGGGCGGCAAAGCATTGTGACAGTTATTGAGAGTGTTGTTGAGAGAGATGGCGAATCATGTGCAGTGTTGAATTTGAAAGTTCAAATAAATGTTAATTTTAAACGAGTGAAAATTAAAGGATCACTTGTTCGAGGATTTCGTTTAATGTGGGTAGTTTTCCCGAAAGTGACCCGAGGGATTTGTCTCTGGCCATGTGGTCACAGCCCGCATGTGAATCCGTTTACGAAACAAGAGGAAGGATCTTGTTGGGCCGGTTTCCCCGTTTTACCTTCCTGTACGTGCATTATAAAAAATACGTCGAAATATTACATAGTGCGACTTTAAAAAAAAAAGAGGTGAGTCAGGACTGTTGAGTCAGAGTCGCTCCACCAGGAAGGAAGAAGCCGAGGCCATGTGAGAAGCCATCAAAGCGGAGATGGACTTGTGTCTAATAAAAGAACTTCTCTCCCAACTTCTAACTGAGATAGCAACATGCTCACGGCGAGCTACTTTTAACGCGCAGAGAAGCTTGTTAACACGCAGGAGCAGAAGGACTGGCCACAACTATTTACTCACGGACGGCCCACGCAGGCCCTCGCACACTCACTAACACACTGGCAGGATTGTGCTGTGTGTGTCTGGAGGTCGTCTCCGCGGCCCGAGGAAGCAGCTGTTGCTTGGCCCGGTTGTCAGCGGATATAGAAGAATGTGAGTTGACCTCTTTTCTTAGACAGAGTGGTCCGACCCCCTCGTCAGTAGCCATGTTTTCTATAGATCCTGTGCTAAAATCACGCCCGGGGACTAGACAGACAGGTGGAACCTTGACCTTTCGGGTGTGGGCAGTTTGAACCCGCTCACCTGGCACGAGGAGCCCAGATCTACAGGATCATGATGAACGATGAAGGCAAACACTGACTATATGAACATATTGATAAACACAACATTTGTTCACTGACGGGAAACTGGGACATTCCATGTAACCAGTCCGGTTATTGAAAGCATGGCCTTTTTTTATGTTGTTTTAGTATTATTTAAAAAAAATTTTTTAACAAAAGGTAGAGTTCGTATTTATTGAATAATTAATTTGAATAATGTGTACATTTTTTAAATACCAAGTTACTTTTCAGCTACATTCTACGGCGCCATATGATTGTCTGAGCTGTCGCACGATTGGCTGAAAGTTTGTAAGTAGCTCAGTACTATTTTGGTATTGCCTGGTGGCACTTTTATACCAACAGTTTTATTTTATTGAATTAAGACAATTTATTATTTAATTATTGAAATTACAATATGAAACTCTATGTGTAAAACTAATTTTGAAAAATATTTTTTGTATAAATGTAATTACACATTAGATTCCAATATATAAATAATTAAATACAATTAAACAATATCTATATATAAATACATATATATACATATATATATATATATATTGTCATTCCTAAAATTGTGGCCTTTATTCTAGTATAGTATAGAGTATATAGTATAGAGACAACACTCTACAACAAGTCTTTCAAGCAGGTTCCTAAGTTAATGTGATTTATCTATTATCACTTTTATCTAGACAAGATCTATCTATCTATCTATCTATCTATCTATCTATCTATCCATCTATCCATCTATCCATCCATCCATCTATCACATGGACAACAATATTTGTATATATATTACTTCTAGTAAAATCAGTGTGATAGTGTCAAAACATGTAAAGTAAAACAAACAAAGCAACACCTGAAAACAATTAAAATATATAAATGTCATTTTAAAAAACAACTCTTGAAAAGTTGAAGCATCCTTAAATATATATTATACATAGTCGATAGCACAGCACAGCTTTGTCATGTGCTAAAGTGAGATTAGCATGAGGCTACTGTGCTGTGCTACCGACTATGTATAATATATATTTAAGGATGCTTCAACTTTTCCAGAGTTGTTTTTTAAAATATATATATAGTATATAGTATAGTATATATTACTATTTGATTCTACAGCCACTATTTCTATTTAATTGCATTAGTTATATTTGAATTAATTCATAATATGATAATATCCAAATTTCATACTTGACATTATAGTAATAATATATATTATTAAAATTATCTCTATGTATTTCTGCTTCAAAACCCTTTTCACAGGAAAGATTTTCAGGCGTTTTTTTTTCATAGATAATAAAAAACAAGCAACCAAGCTCCTTGAAAGGTTAAAATGAATTAATACACAAAATTAACAATAATTACTGGTGTTATCTCTCTCGTTAAATATTTATAACTTACTGTGTTGAAGTGTTTTCATTTAGAGCAAAGGTTAGTTTTAAAATCTGCTGATCCTGTAGTTATCTCAATTAGCCTTAATGTTGGCAATATTAGAATAATCTGAATTAAAATATTCACTTGTAAACAAAAACATGATTATTTAAATGTACCAATTTTAAATTAAGATTTGTTGTCAAGTCATATTTCACACTAAGAGACATAAACACAGTCATTTGGAAATTATTCAAGTTTTTTTTTCCGTCCACAGGCAGCCCATAAATAGCACAAGCAACGTACAAAATACTCCAAATTGTCATACGGACTGTAGCCAGGAACACTATCTATGACAACAAACCATATGGAAGATTGTCAAGTAAAAAGAAAAATCTTAAAATGAGTCAAAAGCTCATCTGTTTGTTCGGCAGATGGAAAATCAAACGATGTTGGAACAAACAGTGCAGATGCATCATCAAACACTTACTATGTGTAGGAGTTTCAGGACGTCCACGAACCTGTCAGAAAGAAAAAGGTTTTACTAATAGAACAAAAAACAATATCAAAAAAACGATTTAGGTTCCACCTACACTTTCTCCGAGCTCATGATCTCCTGAGCGATGTGCACCAGCTTCTTCCTCTTCATCTCATCCTCTTGCTGGAATAAAGAAGTCGAGTTAAAAAAGACGCTACAATCACCAAGAACACGGAGAAGGTTCCCCTTCGTCCACCTACAGCGTAGAACACCATGATGAGCATCGGCGGGAGAAACCATGAGGAGTCAGCTGCTGACACTCGTAAACAAGCTTCACCGGAGAGCCTCACTATTCAACCCTCCGGTCTCTGATGGAGTGTGTGGTGGAATGGTAATGGGGGGGCGGTTCTTTTTTGGCGACTCAATTTGGACACTGTCCTTGCCCCCCCCCCCTCCAACACCACCCCTCTTGACTAAATGTCTCCGGCCGAGTTTCGAGTGGTATCACGCAAAAGCACTGACGGCACTGACGGTATCGCACGACATGGTCTAATCATTGACCGGGCTATTCTGGTCTCTCGCTGAGCCCCCTTCTGTGTTTACTCTCGAGACCCCTTTCAACAGAGGCGGCAGTGACATACGACCGGCACACTCGAGATCGGTCCATCGCAAACTACAGCCCCAGTAACCCCAAGTTCACCTTTAGAAATATGAGCTCCAGCGACTGTAAATCAACATTAAAGGGTAGAATTCTCTGTGATCTTCGGCACGGCTTCAAAAACAACTTACAGGTTCAATTCCCTCTCGAGTTAGAGCTGCAAATTGAGACATTGACGAGGCATGTTTATAAATATTTATTCATAGATGGAAGGGGGTCAAGGGTTTTTAGAGGTCAAAGAAGGCATTAATAATCATATAGATTGATGGTTATAAAATGCTAAATAGTCCAGAGCTCAGGTTTACCTTTTCAGTTTGCTTATTTATTAGAGGTGTAAGAAAAACATCCATACACTTATATTAATATTTTTCAATGATGCTGTGTTGATATTCAACTACATTCTATTGATTTTTCTCTTTGGTTTTAAAATCATACTATATTTCCATCATAGTTATTTATGGTTTATATATCAATAAAGTGTGTCTAAAATAAAACAAAATAAATAGAAAAGATTTTCATAGCGTAACAATTAGGATATTCAATTCTGTGTTGCAATTACACTTCATTAAGTCATTTACTTACTAAACGGACAGTAAAATCTAGTGATGACTGGGGACAAGAGGATACAGCCGACTGTTTGGGCGTATTTTGTTTTCAAAACAAAAGTTAAAAGTCATTAGGTATGTAATTTCTACCAGCGTCAAGTACTCAGACAATACTACAAATATATCCTTGTTCCTACTGTATTGCAATTTGTCTCAATATATGGTTTTATAGGACCTGTATTACACACCCTTAAAATTCATGTCATAATTTCTTGCCATTTTTTAAATGCCATAAATATCAGCAAACAATCCTGTAACCGTCAAAGGTTGATGCAGAAGGAAAAAATGTAGTTATAATATAGTAAATAACTTTATTTTCAGAGTGCCTTTCACAGACCAGGGTCATATACACCCAGCCATTCTTATTCAGACAAAAGATAAATAAACAAGTAAAGTAATGAACAACAGTAAAATACTAACTCTATATGGGACCATCTGGGCGTTGGCTGAGTCAGTGTTATGGTGAGATGCATTTTTTAAGAATTTAATTCGATTTTTGTAGGAGGTTCTATTTCATTTTCATTCATTTTGTAATTATAATCAGTACTATATGAGTAGGTCAGTCATCTTTTAATGTCTTTTCTCTGTCTAATTTTATGGAAATCGTAATAAAAATGCAATCATCAAATGGAATTTTTTTCTCGCAACAGTTACTACAATAACAAGCTATAGGTCTTTGTCAGTATGAATTTATAACCAAAAAGTTTCACCTGTTTGTCCACCACATCCAGGTGCTCCTTGCTGGAGGTGGAGCTGTCGTCTTCTTCATCTGAGCTGTGGATCTCCTCGGCTTCCGAGTGGACGTCCCGCCTCGGCCAGTCACTGTCGGCCAAACAATCACCGTGAGTCTCGTATCACAACATCCGGGAAGATGTTGACATGTTGTTAGTCAAGGGTGTGTTGAAGAAGTTGCAAAACAAAACTTTTAATTCACCTGGTTGCTAAATAGAATGACTTGTGCATGTTTGCTTCTAAGAAGAGGCAGAGCTACCTCAGTGTTTTAGTTATAGAAAATACGAGAGACTCCAAAATAAAGAGAGGTTAAACTCAACAGGAGGAATCGGTCGTGAATACGGATCTCAGGGTAATTTGATTTCATGTCCTAATATGCCGGACATGTTGCTGCCCACTCGACCTGCACAATCCACCTTAATCAGATCTTGTGTTTCGCAGCACGACGTGCTGGATCATGGCCCGACGACCACAAGCACCGACATGTCTCCATGTTAATGTTTGCATCTTAAGTGTTTTACGCTCGTCACACACAACCTGAGGAAGATCTACGGTCTCTATGAAAACTGGGTCAGACGGACCTTTACAGAAGTTTATCAGTGACATCAGAACATTGAATGGTTTTTGAACCTTGAAACTTTTGAAACTTTTAATCATTAATTTTTTGCCTTTCATTATTTTTTTTTTAAGAATTCAATCATTTAAATCCTCAACTAATTTTGGAAAATGTAAACTTTTGAAAATAAATAACATATATATTCTTCATACATTTACACTGTTTAATATTCTAATTCCAATTATTTAAAGAATACATTCTCAGCTTATTATTTTATATTAAAATTAAATAAAAAAAGGTATTATAATTTAAAAATATTGACTCTAGAATTTTTTTATTTTTTTTATTATTGGAATTAAAATATCAAACTCAAACCCAATCATTCATTTTTTTAATAATTTTTTTTTTTTTAATCAGGCACGTTTATAACAACATTTAGTAAATATATTTTTTGATTATGGAAATTAAAATGTCAAAATGTAAGAAATGGGTTTTTATTTTGAAAAAAAAACAATTACTGCAAAAACAAATCAGGCTTTTTCAATACAAAATGTATAAAAATAAATTATTAAATAAGTACAAATTCAACCTATTCATTTAGAAATGAATGATTCAATTATAAAAATTAAAAAAATAATAGCTTGAACCTTTGTATGTTATCTCAGGTTCAAGGTGACCTGAAGGCGCTAAAACAAATGTAATTGTTTTATTTTGACACCGAGATATCGCTAAGGTTAAAAACCCGACAACATCTCAATAAAAGATTCACAATTTCAACATTTGAAATGTTAAATTCAACCATTCAATATTAAATACCATCCACCGCCCGACCTTCTCTCACACTTCCTCTCTAAAGAGTATTTTCATTGGTCCAGTTCAGAGACAGAGTTGCCACTTGTTCACAGCTCAGTGTTCCAAACACGAGGAAGATTCTAAACACTTTACATAGCAGCTGGAATTGTTAAGGAAGCGACATCCAAATTGGTTTAACGCTTGATTTCACACGTTTGCACCACGGCTGTCCGTGAACTACAGCATTCAGAGCTCTGTGAGAAAATAAACAGTGAACGAATCTATGACAGCGAGGCTTCCAAGTCTCAGCTTTTACCAAGTAAACACAACCTGAGTGGAATATTAATGGAGTGTGGAAGTGACACAGTGTTTTTCTGAAGCTGAAAACTATCTATATATATTCTGAACATTATTCTACTATCTTACTTATATGGGAAGTTAGTGGTTCGATTCCAAGTAAGGTCGGTGTTACTTCTAGTCTACATTTTATGCTTGACTAACATCCAAAGTCCCAACTTTGTAGAATGTCATTCAAAACAATTGAAAATAATTTTTATGAAATAGCAAGACAAACACTAGTGAAATACACAACGATGGCAGTAGGCTGCAACGCAGTGTAAAAACGGAATTATCTGGTATGGGGCAACCAAATGTTAAATGTCTTGCTCATGGACACATCAACATAAACGCATTCTTTGTGGCCACTCAGCATTTCCTGATGGTGACTTATTGTATCGTCTATGATAATGTATGTTTCAGTGAACGTCTGGTGACAAAGACAAAGTAGAAGCAGGTTTGAATCTTGAAAGTTTACCAGTGTGAGCCATTAGTTTAATACTTTTTTAATTAGTTTTAACTTTTACGGTTAGAGCCCTTAGGCTCAGTCCCTGGTGTTTAATACTGTTTCTTGTTGCTTTAAAAAAAAAAAGTGTTTTTTTTAACACTGTTGTTTGATCCCACATTTGGTAGTAGATGGAGAAACAATCTGAACTTTACAATCATGTGTATAAAATAACAAAAGAACAAATAACGACAACTATAAAAGCACTATGACGGCATATACCTCAGCCAAAGTGCTTAATAAAGTAAACTTTAAAGTAGAAGTTGAAATAACTTTACTTGATACTAGAAGAATTGCACTTCCAGAAGAAAGTGCAGTATTAACACTGACGCTGAATCTGTGAACTGAAATGATTGAAAGTATTTCATTAAAATTCAAAGAAAACATGAATCCAAAAGTGAAATAATGACATAAAGGAAAAAGACAAATGTGAAAAAGTTGAAATTAAAAAAAGGTCAGAGGAGGAGAAGAAAAATAAGAGGAGAAGAGAAGAGAAGTGAAGAGCAGCAGTAGTAGTAATAGCCATAGAATTAGAAGTAATAGTAGTAGTAATTGGAGTAGAAGTTGAAATAGTAGTAGTAGTAGTAGTAGTAGTAGTAGTAGTAGTAGTAGTATGAGTCATAGTAGTAGAAGTAGTAGAAGTAGTAGAACAATAATTAGAAGTCGTAGTAGTAATTGGGGTAGAAATGTAAACAATAGTATTCGTAGTAGATTCATCTGTAGAGAAGTAGTAGAAGTAGTAGAAGTAGTAGAAGTAGAAGTGGAAATAGTAATAGTAGTAGTACAAGTAGAAGTAGTAGTAATGGTAATAGAAGTAGAAATAGAAAGTAGTAGTAGTAGTAGTAGTAGTAGTAGTAGTAGTAGTGGTACTAGTTGTAGTAGTAGTAATTGAAATAGAAGTAGAAGTTCAAATAGTAGAAGTAGTAGTAGTAGTACTAGTAGAAGTAGCGGTAGTACTAGTATAGGAAGCGGTAGTACTAGTAAAAGCAGTGGTAGTAGTTGTAGAAGTTGTAGTACTAGTAGTAGTAGTACTAGAAGTTGTAGTACTAATAGTAATAGAAGAAGTAATTGAAGTAGAAGTAGTCATCCCTCATTCCATTATAACGTTTCCCTGGAAATTCCCTTTAAGTACTATTGAAAACTTAATTTGCTGACTAACTTCTTGAGAAAGACGTTGTTAATGTTAAGTCAGGGTTAATTCAACAACAGATGTTTTTGTTTACAGAAAAAGGTGTTTGTAAGCAACTTAAAATAATCATAAATGACAACGTGAACTTCAACATTTTAACATGAAGCGTAAGAATGTACCAAGAGTGTGATGTCAGTGTTAGATGTATTGAAGTTATTGATCCTGACTTTGACAGACGACTCCACCTCTAACTCCTAACCTCACCTACACACACACACATAACTCGTGACCAGAGCTAAAAGATACACTCATAAAATATATATTTCACTCTCTCAAGGCGGGCAAAGTCAGTTTTAATAACCTTGAAACGTCGGAGTATTGTGCGCCGACTTTCTCACGAACGGTAGAAAAAACCCGCTGATGAGGTTAGAAAAAGGCCAAACACATGTGAGGGAGGACGAGAAGAGAGTGGAGGAGGAGCTGCGCCGGTGGTTGCTCGGCATTTATTTTCCCTGTTCTAGAGAGCCGTGCGGCGTTTCTGCGATTCTCAGACATTTCCTGCCCTGACCGCTGAAAATAACCCACAGGAAAACGGGGCCGACCGGCTTCACTTCAATACTCTGCTCCGATTCAACGCCGGCGGCTGAAGCGCTGACGTCGGCGTTCGGTTAAAAACACACAGAGCTGAAGTATCACCTTCGCAGCTGCTCACACACCTGCCCTCAGGACCGCCTGAACGTGGGTCATCCCTCCGACATGTATGACACGAATACACATGATGTTGTGTTGTACTTTGACCACTTTCCTGTTTCCTACTCAAATGTTTATCAAACCCACGTTAAGAGTAAACAGCAACGGTCGTTCGATCCCATCCTCCCTGACGTGGTCGCAAATAACTCCATGACTATCGTAGCGAGAACAAAGGAGTAATAATAGTTTCAAGTATGGAAACCATTTCCTCACTGATTACATCAAGACACAATAGTTTACACACAATACATTGTAAATGTCACTCTTTTCTTTGGATTCTTATTTTCATTCTTTTGTGATTGCATTCTTTTCATATATTTATTTTTGTTTTTACAACTCTCTGAATTGCCCTTTAATAATACAAATACATACCACAAATTGTAGCTGACTAAATTTAAACAAAAGGATAAATGTTTTTAATTAATCTTAAGAAAAACAATTGGCTTTTATCCAAGCAAACATCTGTTTGTATTCTTCTTGCTATTTTATACCCTTAATTTAGTCTTAAGTCATGGTTTAATATGTTCTTAATCGTCTTGTTATCTTTTTTTTATTGCTCTAGTCCGTTGTATTTTTAGTTTTATGAGCTTTTTCGCAGCCCTTAGTGGCCAAAGTTTGTTGTTTTTTTAATGTCGTCATGAATAAAAATGGTGGGATACAAATAAACATAAACATAAAGTGTAATATAACTAACTTAGCAGGTAAGTAATTAAGCTAGTAAGTAAGTAAGTAAGTAAATAATAGTTATTCATAAAGCGCCTTTTTAGACGAGGGTCACAAAGCGCTTTAACAATCAAAAACAAAACACAGTAAAAAATATATACTTTAAAAGACCAAGACACATAAGACAAACACAGGAGTCCCAGAAAATCGTTTAGCATTTGAAATACCATTAAAAAGTGAATAACTTAATTGGACATTGGAGTCGTGTACAATCATAACTTGCACAACACACAACAGCTGGTTCTGAACCACAGAGAGTGACAAAAGATGATCTATGGATCCAGATAATGATTCACAATGTTAGGGAACTTTTTTTTACTTCGCTTTATCATTAGCGTCTCTGACGTTTTGCCTCGAGCCAACACAGTTTTTCTGTGTTTTTCCATATAAAATGACCCCCTTGGCAGAGGTATGTGCTGTTTCATTGCTTTAAAATAGACATTAATGGTCATATTATCCAAATGTATAACTTTAAATCATCAACCACTATTTAGAGGTAGCTTAAGTTATGAACACAAGTACACTTCTTTACAGCAGTTAGTGTCCCTTATTGCTTCAAAACACACTGTAAAAAGTAAGAAAAGAAGTAAGAAAGAATAAGAAAAGTTTATCTGAAAATGAAGTTTTGATAACTTGGTACCTGTCATCGCCATCCTGGCTTCCGTGATAAGGATCCTGGACCTCGTAGATGTCCGTGTCGCTTCCATCCGCGTCATGAGGCCAGCCCATGCGTGCTCCGTGAAAAGGCAGGTTCATATATTCCGGGATCTCCTCGTACAGAGGCACGTTCTCGTACTCCACCGAACCGTCTCCGCTCTCCCCGCCGTTGTCGGCCTCGTCCGTGCTGCCGACGGGCCAGCTGTTCCCCCTGCGGGTCGAGTCCACGCCGGCGGTCCCGTCGAAGGACTGCACACTCTTGCCCAGCAGCTTCGGCAACATCTTGACCGGCATCTTGAGCTCCAGCAACTTCCGGAACGAGAGGCTTCTCTTCTGCGAGCGGGTCGCCAGGTCGGCCGCGGAGAAAGACTGCGCCCTCTGTTTGCCCCCCAGCGCCGGGGCTCGGCTCTTGGGGGGCATGCTGCTCCTGGTGGGCATCTGTCTGCTGAAGAAGGTCATGCAAGGTCGGGAGAAACGCCAGGCGGTCCTTTCCTGTGGAGGGGACGGCAGGTCTCTCATGGGGGTGCTGCCGTGGTGAGGTGGTGCGGGAGGGCAGATGGGGGGCGGAGGGGGTACGGGGAGGCTGTGTCTTTGAGGTTTCCTCGGCGGCGGCACCCTCATCAGATGCGAGTCCTCGGCCGAGAGCGTCATCAACGAGCTCCCGAGAGGCAGCTGGCACCCGAGCTTGATCTGCTTCGGGAGGCTGTGAGTTACGGGGTACCGCTTGAAGTCCCCGTACCCGTCCTCCTCGTCCTGCTCCAGGAAGTGCCCCCCTTTGCTGGCGATCGTGGATTCCGCTTGGGACAGAACGCTCAGAGAGTGAGACGAGTTTTTGTTGAGCGTCGGCCTCTGAAGTCGGGGCGACAGAGACGTCTGGCGCGGAGGGGGAACCGGAGCGTCGGGCTCGTCGTACCCCACGTCCGAGTCCGGTTGGGAAAGATTGTTGTCGCTGGAGTGTCGTCGTAGATCGTCGGTACCGAGAGGCGGCTCTTGCCGCTCCGCCGCGTTCTGATCCCGAGCACCGCCCTCCACACGGTCCTGCCTCACCAGGACCGGCTTCTTGAACCTGCGAGGCTGAGGGACCGGTAGTGGTTTACTCGGGGCCGTAGGCACTTGCGAATCGAAACTTTCTTCCGGGAAACTCTCCGGAGACTCGCGTGACGGGAGACTCACGACCTCGCCGTCGAAGCTAGAGTCCGCTTTATCGGAGTTCTCGCTCTCCGTGCTACCGTCAGGCCCCGATACAGAACCGGTTTGAAACAAATCCGGGGGGTCGTCGGCCGAAGGGATGCTCTCCGGTCCGTCCGCACTGCCCTCTGCATCTTTGTTGGAACCTAAATGTCTTTGTCTCTGGGGTTTGTCCCGTGTCTTCCTGTTGGCCCCTCGACCATCGCCCCCTTCCGAAGCCACTTCTTCCGACTTAACGTCCGATTGCAGTTGCCGGGTCGTCCCTGTAAATCCTTCCGTACAAACGCCATTACTCGATTCGTCCTCGTGCAAAATATTCCCATCGTCATTCCCGTTTTCCAGATAGCAGCACTGCGAACAGTCCTGAAGTTCAGAGGAACAGATGGGAATGATGTAATCCGATTCCCGTTGGTCCGACTCCGATAGAATCCCATTCTTAGAGTTTAAAAGCGACAGTTTGTCCTGGAGATGCTCGTCCTGGTCCTGAGATATCGTCGGCGGACCGCTGCGTCTGTGAAGCGAAGCCGAGGACGCGGATTTGGGGATGCATGGTTTCGGGGCGACGGCCGGTTTGGCCCTCTTGATGGTGGCGGGGGAGGGTTGGGAGCTGGCGGGGGAGAGGGGGAGCACACCTGGTTTCGGAGCGATCGGCGGGGGACAGGGTTTGGTGGTGGAGGCGGGGAGCTTCGGCTTGGGAGCTAAAGGAGGCTTCTTCACACCTGAGGAAAAAGGATAGAAGGTGTTACATTCATTTTCGTGTTGATTTTAAGTCATCAAGTACATCCCAAAAGCGTCTTTCATTATCCACCCATTAAATGTTGACACAGACAGCTGTCAGCTGCAGCTCTCGGGGCAAAGGTCAAGCCTGGCATTTGGACTATATCGACTGTCAACCCTGACTGAGGTGAATAATCGGCAAAACATACATTGGTAGCCCATGATACATGTAGTATAACAAGCTTTTTTCCCCCTATTTTATTAATTGATGTGTTTATTAAGGACTTTGAAAGATGAGACAATTTCAATCTTTAACACGCACATTTTTAATTAAAATTGATAGAATCTTTGTCGAAACCATAGAATAAATGAAAATAGTTCAAATATGCCCAACATTTCTGGTATTCTATTCTTGTGAGTTGACTATTTTATATAAAAACAACTTGCTTTGCTTGTCTCAAAGGTTCTATATTGACTTGAAATATTTTTTAGCTTTTGCGGTGATACAAAACAAATAAAAAACAACAACATCTGCTTCACGACTAAAGCAAAATGTCATTGAAATGGTTACTATTTCTGTCTCTAGTCTATATTTCTTATCTACCATCAGTCTATATATATATATATATGTATATATATCCATCTATTGTAATTTATTAATTTATTTGAGCATTACTTATTATTATTTAATAAAACAACTAAAGTCAGACAGACTATTTATATTCTGGACACATTTCAGCTTGTATAACTGAAACAGTGTAAAACAAGCTAATAGCATTTATTCCTAAATTATTTGGCTCCACAAATATACAGTTTGTGAAGTTTAAACTAAAATAAAAATGTTTAAATAACCACAGAAACTTTCCACAATCTTCAACTGACTTAATTGTTTTGTATTGTTGTAGCTCATTCATGTAAATGATGTCCCATATTTTTTACGACGTATTTTAACGAAAATAACGAATATCGTGTGTTATATAACTGTGTTATTACAAAGTAAAAAAAAACAGGATTGTATTTCTTTAAAAAAAAAAAGATTCTGGGCCACATTTTCCACTCTAGATGAGTTTTTGCTGAACCAACACCACGAGCGACCGAGTCATCAACCGGATGTTTCCGAGAGAGCCAACAACCTCAAACCCCTTCACCTCAGCGGTGACCCCTTTGGATTCATCCATGCAAACATGGCGTGAATAAAGTCCAAACACTAATCTATCTTCTCAAATACTTTTGTTTTACAAATTATGCTTTTTTTTTAAGAGCAAGAGCCGGTAATAAGAAAGACTAATGTATAAATATAAGTCTCTAGATGGTTGTTTTCATGATGCAAACTATTCACCGATGTAACGAAAGCAAAACATGTGCAAAACCTTATGTTTAACTTAGTTTTAAATGCTGATAAATCGCTTTATTTTATAGTTATAACCGTAGTTTGGTGTGATGCTACCAATGGCCATGTCGCGGAGCTGAACCCATCGTTTCGTCCAAAAACAAGACACAAATACTTTGCTTTTTGTTCTTAATAATAACATTAAAAGTTGACTTTCCAACAACAACCGCATCGGATTCTCCGAACCCCGCGTCTACGGACGGGTTCTTCTCCACGCATCCATGGACAGATGTTTTAAGACAAAGGATTCCACTCGCTCCAGCTGCAACAGTCGCTTCTCAAAACAGCAGCAAAAAGAAAAGTTTGGAAAAGTTGTGGAGGCGTTTTTTGAGAGTCTATTCAAACTGTGGTCACGTTGTCCCTTTTATATCCCGTTTGAAGGCTGTTATTTGAAAACTGTAATTAACTGTGGCTGTTGTAAAAATAGAGCAGATGTTTCATTACAAAAAAGTGCCATCTCTTTCTTTAAAACGACACTTTTATCATTATAGTTTCGCTTCATCCGTACAGTAAATACACTTGAATATACTTTACACGTTACAAACCTGCGCTCATGACTCCCGACTGGCTCCCTTCTCCATGAGTAAATTCACTTTCAATGGAATTTCGTGAAACTATCCTTCTTTCTCTTCATCGACATAACTGCAAATTTACAAGCTCCACGGAGAGGAAGGAAAACAGGAGGATCCACGGCCCATATCCGTTATCTCGTGAGCACCGCCGCGGACAAACTCTCCGAATCTGTTGCTTTTTCCATTTTCCTAAAGTTTTTTTGGCCGCGATGAGCTATCCAAATATCAAGCGACCGGTAGTGGAGGGATCTACTTCCGGTAGTTATCTCCAGTTCAAACAGTTATTGACTTTGACAATTGTATTCTGCGTTAAGTATCACCCCAAAAAAACCTCATTACATATTTAAATGGTATTACCGGGATTTTATGTTTTTTTCTCAAGGATCGCGCTTATTTACGAACGCACCAGTATTCCATTGTGTTTTATTTTGAAGACCTGCCGATGTGTGTTTCCTGTTAGATTTCAACCGTCTTTCCCTGGTGAGATCGTGGCTCTGTCGTTTCCTCTCCCGGACGCAAGGGGCGCTCTTAAAGCGGACGAACGACTCGCGAGGAAGCAACAGCCGCGCGAAAAGCATCATGGGATATGTAGTCCATATGTACTCCATAGTTTAGATGCTCTGCACAGCTCAACTTCACCGCTGCTGCTGTGGCCACTTTTGGGAATGTTTTAAAGGAATAACATGAATGGCGGACAGCGATGACTGAGGAGTTTGATGAAGATGTGGTTTTCGAGGTTTGTATTTTGGGCGCCGTCTGATGCCATTTGTAACTTTGAACTCCTAGTGCTTTGTCATTCCCAGCAGACATGCTAGCGTTAGCATCCTAGCCTGTTGCTGGCTAGACCAAAACAAAGCGTTATATTGAGCTCGTGTTAGTGCAAAATAAGCTTTTCGTGGTCATGAGGACGGATAAGTTTCTGTTGTCGGGGCTCACGGCGTTGCGTGACTGGTCATATGAGGTGGGGTTTAGAGAGGGAGGGGGAGACAGACCTGAAGGCTGCTGTTCTGGACGGTGACAACATGAGCTGCTGCCACCATTGAGGATGCGAGTAAGATATTTGAACCATCACACTCGTGTAGCACTTAAATAATGAACAGATATGTTGTAGTAACTTGATGTAATGCATGTTTAGTTTAACCAGAAACTGCATACAAACCCACTGAAATGAGGTTACAAATGACAAAAAAATCTATTACTGAATTGGTGAATTTTTATTTTAATAACAGCAACTTGGCCAAGATCACAAATGGGATCAAAACATCTAAGATGGATGCAAGAAGTTGATGCAGGGGACCAGCAGAAACACTGAGCAATTTTGTTAATGGAACAGTGCATTTATTTCCTTGACATTTTCTTTTTCTTAGCAGATTTAGTTTAAACTTGCAATGGTTATCGGCTAGAATCCATCGATGCCTATCAGGGTAAACGATATTACTGTGAAACTATTGTAACAAGGATATTTTTTGTATTGTCCGAGTACTTGACTCTGAAAGAATGTACAAACCACATGACGAAGTCTTAACCGCTTTCATTTGTTTTGAAACCAAAATATGTCTAAACATCAGCTTTAAAAGCCGCCGGAGTCGACCGTATTCTCACGTCCTTAGTCATCGCCGATATATCTTGCAGGAATTCATTCTTGTAGTATTGTCCGAGTACTTGACTCTGAAAGAATTTGCAAACCACATGACGAAGTCTTAACCGCTTTTGTTGTTTTGAAACCAAAATATGTCTAAACATCAACTTAAAAAACCTGCTGGAGTCAACTGTATCATCTCGTCCTTAGTCATCGCCGATATCTTGCAGGAATTAATTCTTCCTTTAGCTGCAGACGATGCAATGACTGCTGCGATCCAGCGGCCGGAATTTTAAATGCAACACAAAAATTAACAAATGCTTTGAATGTTAATTGTAAAAAAAACCCACACTTTATTACCATTATTATAATACAAATGAATATGAAGAAAAAATACATATATTTTGAAAACTTTTTTTAAACAGTATCATTAAAAAAAACATTGCCATATATCTCACACCCTAGTAATTTCCCTTTACTTCACAGACTTCCTTGCCACGGCCTCCCCATTTAAATATTTCCATATATAATGTATTGTGATTTAATGTCGACAAATTGCTGTATTCTTGGAGTATTTTCTTCCTCAAGTAACTGCTTCAATATCTTTGTAATTCCTTCCCTGTTTTTTTTTTGTTTACAGAATTCTCCACTTTTCCAGTACCTGCATGATCTAGGACACACAGATTTTGAGGCATGTCCATCAGCAACACACGAGGAGGAATCAGGCGAACAGGAAGGAGATTCTATCACTCCTGACCATGTTCCTCCGAAAACCACAGTGAGTACCTCCCAATCGTTGACAGAGATACTACTTTTACTACAGTTGTGTAAAGCAAATACACACCACCAGGTATTAACTACACAACTACTGCTGTTAAATTGCAAAATAAGTTAGGTAACATTAATTTTTCAACTTCTGTGGGATGGAAATGACCCAGTTTAAACCCAATGTTGGAGAAAGTAGGATTTAGAAATGACAGATGGTATACAGTATATCTTCTGTCAGTTCTAGAGAATACATCCCAGAATTTCGGATTTTAATTTAGTTTTCTGTATATTTTTTTTATCTAATCAAAAACTATTCTTGCATGATTTATTTCAATGTAAACATAACCTTCTCCAAATGATCATTTAACTTAGAAAGCTAAAGCTTTCAAAAACACTCCATGATTTTTTAAAAAAGCTTTTTGGAGAAGGGATTAAAACTTACTTCTGCTTATTCAACATAAAAAAAACGGTTTAGCTCACTGTGTATTTGCTATTAGGTCAAGGCCGGTCACGTTTTTTGTCTCGACAGTCGTTGTGATTGTTATTTTCCCTCCAGTGAATCAGCGTCTCTGTCCCGCGGCTCTGTGGATTTGAGTGTGTTTTGGCATGTGCGGCGATATGTACGCTAATTAATACAGCTATCGACTTAAACCATTACTCGGAGTGAGAGTCGTACGGCGCTAACTTAGCCTGGTTAAATGCTTCAGTCACGATGAGAGGCGCGACTCAAATGAAGGTATGCCGTGTTACATTTCATTACTTTTAAATGTACAGTATGTATTTATAATTGAAGCGAAACCACAAACGTCAGGACTGATTAAGAATTTGATTTAGGTTTAATTCAGCAACGTTAAGCTGTCGGAGAATGTTGTTTGAATGACGAGTCCTGAGACAGCTTTTCATTGTTGTTGAGTGATGGGAAACAGTGTTGTCTTTTTTTTTTTTTTGTAGGAGTTTTCCGTTCCAATCATGTTTCCTCTTTGCTCAACTGTTGTTTTAAGATGTCACAGAGAATAGAACAGGGGACTGATATCTCTTTTGTCTTTTACCAGTTTCCTGGACTTCAGATAAGACTTTAGCCAAACAAAGATAACCATTTTTTATATGTATGAGAAAAATATTGACTCGGTGAACTACATTGTTGAAAATCTCTGGTTTATTTGGATTCGTAGAAATCAAAAGTATGTTTGTGTCAAGTTTTCTTCTGATTAAATATCTGACAAAACTACACAAACGATTCATTATTCATTTTAATTCTCTTTTACTCATTTATCCCAGTAACTTTCGTCTATAATTCAAGTGAATTCATTCATTGATTATACTTTTATTCTTTCCACTTGAGAGGCTCGCCTCAAATCAACTCGGCAGTAAAAAACACATAAAGGCAAACAAACACTTATTTGGACAAGTTAGAGTCACAACTTAACATCTGTCTGTTTTATGAAGTGTTCAAGTTTCAAGTTGCAAAGCTTGTTTTAAACCGTGCCTCACAGCTGATGTTTCTGCCTTTCATTTTTTATCCATTTCTGTTGTATGAAGTTGATTTTTTGGGGGGTAAAATAACTATGGCTATGTCATGGGTACCTTAAAATGATGTTAGTTTCCACTGCTTATGCCTGAATGTGCAATTAATTTAGATGGAATCCTCTTTTATCATTTTTAAAATGTATTTCTGCATTATTACATTATAACACAAAGCTATCTTTGGCCATATTTTGGCTTATTTTGGCCAAAAAGTTTGTGTTTTTTGTATCCAAAGTCGAATTCCACCTGTAAAACTAAACTCTGATACAAAACAGTGAATCAGCTTCTTTTATACAATAATGTTCAAGGAAAAATAACAAGCTTTACAAATAACTATTACTTACTTACATTCAAGGATCACCTTTGGATTTGCCCGATGATCACCAGTGTTTGATTTGAATGTCTGGATTCTAGAAAGCAATCGATAGCGAATGAAACTGCTGTTGCTTTAATAACGGCACATGCTGGGTCAGCCTAAGGGGAGCTTGAGTCTGGATCAATGACCGCACCCCTCTGCAGCAAACTGGGGTGCACATGACTGTAGTTGGTCATTTGTGTTCCTTTATCCCCTTTTTTTTCATTTATTTCATCCTGGAAATCCAATTTATTATTATCAAAAAGTACTACTTTTATTAGTACTAGGTCTTCAACCTTTCTCATGTGTTAACTGATCTGTACATTTGTAAATATGTTTGATATTAAATGTGTCAAACTCTGGAACAGATTATTGACTTGCAATCACAGTAAATGCACGTTCATTTTGATGATCTATGAAGATGCCAGTGTTGAGGCTAAGTTAGGAGATAATTCTGTTTGCTTAATATTATTTTTCTCCGAGTGCAAAAAGAGTCTGGCCCCTTGTGTGATCGTGTTTGAAAACTGTTGCGTATGGTTCTGTTATTTGGGTCTTTTATATCTTTATTATTGGTTGACTGATCGATTTATATACCTTTTTATTATTTTTTACACGTTGGGTAGATTTAAGTTGTCAAAGCAGTTGACAAACAAATTGAAATAAATAAACTTTATATTAAGACAGTACACACTTGTTAAAAAGAATAACAATAACAATAAAAATTAACTACACATTTGCACACTACAGAATGACGACACACATAAAACATTATATAGACTTTCTATTTTTGTGTACTCTATATTTGTATTGTAGGTATTATCTTACTCTTAGTTGGAACACTTTGATTCTGTAATAGAAAACACGATTATTTAGAACACCAAACAAGTAGAAAAAATACATTTTATTGAAATTCAAAAACAAGTTGGGATGTTAAGATTGAATGGAAGTTGAATTCATAATAAAAAAGAATGTATCAATTTAGGATCAAGTATTGAAATCTTATTTTAAGAAGTGAATCCATATTTTTAAAAGCAGAAAGTAAGAAAAACTCAGGATTTGTGCTTCTGGAAGTTTCTATTTTTTTATTTGTCATTGGCATCGATGGTCAAAAATTCCTGAAAAGCAGATGTCTGCATTGAAACCGTATGTTTTAGCGGAATGTATCATGTCTCTCTCTCGTGCGTGTTTACATGTGTTCAGAGAGGACGTCTATGGAGCCTGGCCGAGCGCTTGTGGAGGTGGAGTCCACTCCCTCATGCATCTGCAGCTCAGAAGCTGGAGCAGCAGCTGGTTGGTGAAAGACCAAAACGGATGAAGGAATGCACTCGCCGCTTCACATGTGTTTTGTTTTGACTCCCGCCAACCCTCAGGACGCTTTGTTCGGCCAGTACTCGGTCAGGTGCATTCTGGACCAGGACGTGCTGCTGCAGGAGGATGTGGAACTGATCGAGCTGTTGGACCCGGCGCTGCTCACGCTGGACTCGTCGCCTCCTGATCCAAGCCGAGTCAGCGTCCTGCCCAAGTCCAAGCTGTTCGCCAAACCATCGTCATGGTACAACTCCAGAGGATTGACTTTGAGAGAATTCATTAAGTCAAAGTGCTGTTTTCAATAGATCTAATTCATTTAAATAAAATGTTTACGGTAACATTTTTCACTGATGATTTCACTTATATTTATGGAAGTAAATCCATCAGAATATTGAGTGGTTTAATTTATCATTTCAACCGTTAAAACTTTACATATTTTTATTGAAATGTTTTTTTTCTTTAAGAATTGAATTATTCAAGAAATAATTTAGCTTAATAGTATGTATATAGAAAGGTTGCTTTTCTTTTTCTGAATAATAAAATTAAAGCATTCAGATATTTTCAAAGTTAATATTTTATTTAGAATAGACTTGGATATTCTAAAGTCAAAAATAAAATAAAATGCATTTTCCAGATGTAATATTCTAGTATTCAATATTGATTAATGTAGTTCTTGTCCAAAATGTTTAATTAAATCATTCGACATCGTTTTTATCACCGATAAACTTCCATCCATGTTTCTGTCCTTTATAACCTATTTGTTTTCTTTCTTCTCCAGGGACATGGCCACTCTTGCCGGTCTGACCGCAGTCCTGTTGGGCTTCTGCTCAGTTTCTGGTGGTCTGTGGTCCCTGGCAGCGTTCCCCTGGGGTCTGGCCCTGATGGCTTGGCTCGGCGCGAGGGGCTCCTTCTTGTGGAAGGAGGGGTGCATGCAGCGGAAGGCCCACGCCAGAGCCTCACAGCTCCAGGTTCTACTCCACAACAGCAAGACCCTGACTGGCCTGTCCCGGAAAGCCCTGCGCTTGGTCCAGGAGACGGAGGTGATCTCCAGAGGATTTACCCTGTAAGTGTTCTTGTCTTTTCCATCTGAATACCATCGATCCAAACTGTCAAGTATGGAAATATATCGGTGCCATCAGAATATTGAATAATTGAATTTTAGAACTTTGAATTTTTTTATGGAAAGATTTACTTTCAGGCTTTTGAGTTAGTTTTAATAATTGAAAAATAATTCTATATTGATAGGTTGAATTGTTTGTCTTTAATAATTTCTGAATGAAAGGGATTCATTTTTTTAAAAGCAATATCAATTAGAAATGAATATATTTTCATTTTCTTTTTTTCGCATGAAGTTTATTATTCTGATTCCAATAATTAAAATAAAATTATTTGTGGGCTTTTAAATTCAATCTATTAGGTATAGAAGTGCAATAAAGTAAGTGTAAGATGCAGTTAGTCTCTCATCATGACCATGTTTTGAACTTTGAATACTTTATAAAGTTCTCCCCCGTCTGAAATCTCGGCGAACAAGAGGTTACGAGAGCATAGTCCATTATGATTATTATTAATGGCTTCACTCCTCCTGCCAGCTGTAATCACGCCCGCTTTGTTTATACAACGTGTCCTTTGGAGGTCGAGACTTTGTGGATTTTTGGTGCATGATGTTTGACCAATCACAGCAGAGTGGGCGTGGCTATGTTAAACACGATCTCTATAAAACATTGTTTTCATTGGGCGAGGCTTAAACACATTTTATACTCTTAAGTGTTGTTCTGAGTTATTTAAGACACACTTAAATCAATACATTTGTTGACCTTAAAAAAAATCAATAAAAACATAAACAGAGTTTTTAAATTTGAAATGTTAAATTAAAACATTAAATATTCTCATTGCACTGATATTTTTCCCTATTCAAGTGTTTGCCATTTGTCTGTCTGCGTCAGATGTGTTTGTTTTTTGTGTATCGCACGTGTTGCCTTATGTGTGGTTGTGTAGAACGGTGTCGTCGTTAAATAGTCTATTTTTGTGTTTGTCTAGTTTCCACGTCTCAATTGTCTCGGTGTGACTTTTCGTGTCTCATGTGTTCGGTGTGGTGTGAGTGTGTTCCCCCCTCTCTGGGACGTCTCCACAGTTGTATCACATTTCACTTGTCAAGTTTGCTCGACAGGGTAAGTGCTGCCGGCTCCTTTAGCAGGGCAGGTCCAGGTGCGGTGCCGCGGGGTCAGCAGCTCATCGGACTGAGGAAGACGCTGTACAGGGTCCTACGATCCGCCTTCAGAGCCTCGCGGAGAGCCACGTGTCACATGCTCAAATCATATCCTTTACAGTCCTGGGGAGGATTACACCAGGTTTCATTGGTCAATATACTCACCTATGGTCCTGAAGCCACGCCCCCTTCTAGTGCTGCAGTTTCACCTTGATTCTGAAAATGCTAAAAAGTTACACAATTAGTCGTGAGTCACTGATTCAATCTTTGTTTTTGTGAGTTTTCTCCTTAACTTGTTCTCACGTTCCCGCTGAACTCGGAGATAGATAATGTGACAAACTATGTGTCGGCTGTGCCGCTGAAAGAACTGGGTCTGGGTCTGGGAATTGAACACCTGGGAGACGAACAGGCTCAAGAACTGACCGATGACTATAGTCTACCGGCCCTCAAGGTAACAGTTTTTGCGTCACTATTTCAACATATTGGCAATTTAGTTAATCAAAAGATTTTTTGGGGGTTTTATTGAGTAATAACAAGTAGTTTGTAGTGTTCTAATGTTAATTTAAATTGTGAAAGTAAATCAGTGCCATCAGAATATTGAATGTTTTTTTTTTGTTTTGTTATTGAACTCTTTTTATGATGGATTTAATTCTATAATTTCTATAATGAAAGTTTTATGTTTTTATTTATTTCTTTATTAAATTATTGAATTAAGAAGTTTGAATATTTTTTTTTTTACACACAGAATTTAATATTCTTATTAAAATACTTTTTAAAAAAAAGTGTAGCCTTCTAAATTCAACTTGCAGACTGTCATGTGACGACATAGAAGACATTTCTTTTTAATCTATACATATGTGTGTATAATATTATTAGGAAAATGTTGTCACAACATGATCTGGAGCTTGTAATCCATGCGTTTGTTTCTTCTCGTCTGGACTATTGTAACAGTTTGTTTTCATGTCTTAACAAGAAGGATCTGTCTCGTCTGCAGTTGATTCAGAACTCTGCAGCGAGAATTCTGACCCGCTCAAGTAGGAGAACTCACATTTCTCCGATCCTTAAAACTCTTCACTGGCTTCCAGTTTCTTTCATGATCAACTTTAAATTTCTGGTTCTTACTTTCAGAGCTATTCATGGTCAGGCTCCTCCTTACATCACTGATCTGATCCAGCCTTACACCCCAACTCGGTCTCTGAGGTCTGTGGATCAGAATCTACTTATGGTTCCACGCACACAGCTCAGGACCAGAGGAGAGAAATCTTTTCAGGCTGTTGCTCCTAAGCTTTGGAACAATCTTCCTCTCTCTTTGCGCTTGATGGAGTCTACTGACTCCTTTAAGAAACATCTTAAGACGTTTCTATTTGTTCAGGCTTTTCCATGAATTTCCTTGAAACTCCTGTGTTGTTCTCGGTGTTGTCTTGATCTTTGAAGTATGTACTGTTTTGAGTATTGTTTTGATTGTTTAAGCGCTTTGTGACCCTGGTCTCGAAAAGCGCTATATAAATAAATATTACTTACTTACTTACTTACTATACCTTTTAATTGTAATTAGAATATCAAACTCAATTTGTAAATATTGATACATTTTTTAAATATTTCGAAATTGTAATATAATTATAAAAAAATAAAAAATGTAATGCTTTAAATACAATTATTTAATAAAAATTATTTAAAAGAAAATATTAAATGCATAAAAAAGAAACTATTTAATCGAATGATTTATAAAGAAAATGTAAAAAAGAAAATTATTCAAAAGAAAATAACAATAAATCCTTTACTGTTTTATTTATGTTTAACATTTTATTTCATGTTTGATGTTGCACACAATACCAAAAAAAAAATCCTATTTAGTGGTTTCGCACTGAAAATTGCAATAAAAAGAATTCTGATAAAAACTCTTTCAAAATTTTGAAATGTTGATTGAAACGTTCAATATTCTGATGGCACTGAAATAATTCCACATTAATGTCAAATGAAATCCTGCTCACTCATCCTAAGGAAGTCTGTATTCTTCCTCTTCCAGCTGTTATTCCAGCTGTGGGTGGGCCAGAGCTCCGAATGCTTCCGCCGCCTGGCCCTCCTTCTGTCACCACGGCAGCCGGAGGAGACGAAAGACGGCGCGACCACAGGCGGACTCGTCCCTCCACCTCCTCTCTACCAGTCCATCGTAGCGGTGACCGAGCCGCTCGGCTACGCCATGGCCGCTTGTCTCGGGGAAGTCCAGCGCAGTTACGACTTCCACCGACACTTCGAGACCCAGTCCAGGACGCCGGGCTCGGAGAAGACCAACGGGGTCCGAGAGAAGTGTCGGGAGCTGAACTCTCTGCATGCTTCCATCAGGAGTTTGCAGCTGCATCTCAAAGCCATGCTCAGCGAGTGAGACGCACACAAACACACTTATCAGCACCTCAGGTTTCTTACAACATGACTCACGAGTTAAAACTAGCCTCATGAAATGTATCATGATACAGTGTCTTTAGTTTTTATATGTCACCAGGCACTCTCTGTATAATCTCTGATCTAGTAATTCAATGAAACCTTAGAGCGCCATCTAGTGGTCTTTCAAAATGAAGACACCGTGTCATGATACCTCATCGGCTGTTTCATGAAGCTTCATCAACACAATCGCTCGTGACAACACTAGAACCCGTCTCCATCCTCTCTCTTCTCTCGCCTCCACCACAGGATGATCATTCTGGAGGACGACCTGGAGAAGCTCATGGTGTCCAAAGAGCCGTCCGAGTTGACCCTGGAGGGATACCAGGACCTCAGCGAGCGGCTGCACCAGCTGCAGCCTCACATGCAGGCCAGCGCCGGCTGCTGGGACGACACCGTCGGTCAAGTGGACCGCATGCTGCGACGTGCCGGTGGAGGTGAACTAAAACTGAAGCTACTTTAAAATGTCCACCACTGGTTTAACGTTTGAAATGACTGCAAATAATATTTTTGGGTTAAAATAAGTCTTGTTTCTCCACAGGCAACTCTGTGAATCAGGTCACTCCTTCTCCCTGTGAGATCCCTCTCCCTCCTCCATCATATCCCCTCATTCTTGACCGAGATCCTGTCCCAGAAGAGCTCGTAAGTTCCTCCAGCGTTGAAAGAAAAATGCGACCTTTGATTACTACTGAGTAAAATGTTTTACTGGTATTTATTGTATGGCTTATATATTTAATTAAGAAGTCAAATTCAAAACCACCACACTTTTATTTCCCCCGTCAACCAGGAGTGGGAGGCCTACGTGTCGGAGTCGGAGTCGGACGGGGACGGCCGGGACGACTGGTGCGACATGCTGACTCAGGAGGAGCGGGACCGGCAGCGCCGGGAGAGGGAGGAGTCTCGCCGCGTCCTGTCAGAACTCAAGTCCGTGCTGGGCTTCCGTGCGTCCGAGGGCGAGAGGATGAAGAGGAAGCAGATGCTGTTTAACGAACAAGGTCTTTCGCGTTTAACCGTCATGCCTGCCTGGGAATCACACGCGTGTGGTTTTTGACAGGAGAAGATTTATCTGTAGCCACATGTTTAATACTTGATAATACAACCGAATATTTTTAAAGGGCACCTAATGTGAAAACCAAACCCTCCTGACTTATTCACATGTTGTAAATGTTGAAGTCGTCCTCTTCAAAATGCAGTAGTTCATTCATCGTGACGTTTCTCCGTTTTTAAGTTATTACTTAATAAAGTTCTCGTCTGAAATCTCGCCAAACGAGATTACGGTTTAAATTAAACCTTCTGACGTCACTCTGATCCTCCCCTAGAAACCCTAAATCAGTTAAGAACCTACATGTTAATCGTGAAACAAAATAAATATTTATGTAAACATGGTGAGAGTTACTTCTGTCTTTTAGGTGTTTTTGTAATGTGTTCATTGAGCAGGAAACCTTATTTTTATTATTCGTTTTTAATGTACAAAACGGGAGTTTTAGGGCTGAGTTTGAAATTTACGTGAGTCCTTGAATGCAACTCGTGTTTTTGTGACCAATCGGAGCAGAGTGGGCGTGGTTGCTTCTTCTCAGACAAAACAGCGCATTTTAAGTGGGCGGGGCTTAAGCGTATTTTCTAATGTAAATATCTTTATTAAATGAGAGTTTTGTGCAAAAAGAGAATGAGTATAATAGAGGTCCTAGAACAATTTAAGACACACTTAAATCAGCACTTAAGGTGCCCTTTAACTATTTACTGCACTTTAATGATTCTATATATTATTATATTTGGTAAATTAGGTTCGGAATATGCGTAAGTTTGATGTCAAAAGATGCAGTTATTCAGTCCTAAAACTGAAGGATCTCTGCTCAGGATATTGAGTCACTGAGGATCATATGAAGAATATTTGTCAATGAAAATCCTGTTCATCATCTCACACTCATACTTTTTTCCTGCAGCTGCCGTGGCACCGTCAGCTTCCAGCGAGGGTTCAGATCCTGTGATGAAAACCACAGACGCTCCTGCCTCGGTGGAACCAACAGAGTCCGGGGACGAGGCGGGAAAGCACCTATCGGAGCTTCCTGCAGGAGAGGAAGACGAGGAAGGAAGAGGTGACTACGAGAGGCGCGACCGGTCCTCCGAGCCCACGACAGAGTTCAGCTGTGGCGTGGAGGAGAGGACGGAGGAGGACGTCCGTCACGGAGGAGGAGCCTCGGAGCTGCACCAGTACGACGGGGACTTAGAGGAGGCGGAGATGCAGAACGGTTTGGACCGCCTCCCGAAGCCCAAAGTCGCCGGCGTCACGGTCCTGGACAGACTCGCTGAGATGCACGGATCCGACGCCCTCAGCTTCAGTTCAGCGCTCGCCGCCCAGGTCGCGGCACGTTCACACTCGCTCATGAAGATGGAGGAGCAGATGTTTGGAGATGATGATGATGAAGATGATGATGAAGAGGAGGAGGAGGAGGAGTCTTCTGAACATGACTAAAGTGCAGCCAAAAAGACAGTTAACACTCATGTTGTCTCTCCCTAGATCCTCAACTGCTGGTCAAACTCAGGTACCTGAACCACTGAAATAAAGAACACGTGTTGCTGGTCAAAAGACCAGGATGTTGACACTGTACTGGTGGGAAAATGGAGGCTGTGAAAATAAGTCAAATAGTTTGTCGCTGCTCTTTGTTCCATCAAAACTCTCCCTCCTGTCGATGGTGGTCGACGGTGAGAGAAGGATCCCCCGACGGCCACAGACTGAACTTGTTACTGTAGACCAGACTAGAGGTGACTCAAGAGGAAGTCTAATACTATTTTAAAGTCTGTATTTACGTCAGACCCGCCCTGTGATACAACGTTCCATCAATGGGAAGAATGTCGGTGCCATCGCAATATTGAGTGATTGAATTTAACATTTTAATTTTGATGATTTTTCTTTTCTGTATTAAAATATTTGAGAGTATTGAATTGTTTGTAGATTCAATACTTTGAATATTAAAAGTTTTTTTTTTGTATATCTAAATAAGAAAAAATAAATGAAGGATTTTTTTCTTCTGATTTCAAAAATAAGTAATTAACCTTAATATTTATTTTTATTTGTAGTTGTTTTAAATAAATTCCAGATTAAAATGAGGTTATGATGCTGGCAATATGATTGGCTGAAAGTTTGATCTCTGTACTCTTGGTATCTGGTGACACTACAAAAACATTTTTTGAATTTAAAAGAATACATGTGAAAAATTATTATATTAAGACTTTTTATTATTATTATTGGAATATTTCAATATCAAACTCTAGATGTACAAAAGAAAAAGGTGACTATAAAACTTTTAATATTCTAATTATTTAATTAAATTATTCAATAGTAAATGTCAACCTTTCGATGTAAAGCTCATTGAATTAAATTATTTAAATAAATAAATTATTTTAAATAAAAGTTAAACATTTGAAATTAAATTGAGCCATTCAAGTTAAATTCAACATCAATATTCTGATGGCACTGATATACTTGCATACATAAGACGTAGCATATCATAACGAAAAAACAATCTTTTGTCTGTTTAATGAATGTCGGGAAGTGTGTGATCTGTCAGATAATAACTGAACTGTAGGAAGTTAAAACAATTATTTAATAACTGTGCCTCTGTGAGAAATAGAATAAAAGACACAATTTAAAAAAAAAAAGGTTCATGATAAAGTTGCCACAAGTATTGAAACTCCTCGTCTTTTGTCACCATGTCGGCCTTGACTCCTGCGACTCCCTCCCCAGGCGTGGACCCTCCATTTATCAGCGTGAAATAAAATACTCTCGTGGAATGTTTGCTCGTTTCATGGTGTCTTTTCAAGAGTCCGCTTCCTGCTCAGGTTTCAGGCCAGTTATTGGCTGAGGGGGTTTAGAAAACAAGTGTGGCGAGTTACTCGATAGGTTATGCCGGATTTGTTTGACCCAGAACAGGTGTTGCCCCCTTTTAATCTACCCCTTATGTTTATTTGTTTAACATCTGCCATTTAAGACTTAAGATACAGAGGGTTTAGAAAAGTCACGTTTTTATTTGTTCAGGCTTTTCCTTGATTTTCTGGAACTCCTGTGTGTTATCAGTTTTATCTTGACCTTTAGAGTATATACTTTATTGAATATTGTTTTGATTGTTTAAGCGCTTTGTGACCCTGGTCTAGAAAAGCGCTATATAAATTAAAATTACTTACTTGCTTACGTATTATAAATAGTAACTTGCGTTAAGAATATTTTTTTAAATTAAATGTCAATGATTGTGGGCTAAACTTTAATTAATGGAGTCTCTTTTAATATAATAAAACAACCCATTATCTTAATTGGAGATTAAATGAATGTAGTTTACTTTCATTACGGCCAATTATAACACGTCTGCCATCTAGTGGCGAACTTGAGCAACAACAAATTGTAGTCTTTCCGCATCGTTTCATTTTTTATATAATATTAAATCTAAAATAAAGTTATTTGCATCACAATAGTTATCGTGTTCACTGTATTATAAACGCTTTAGATGTTGAGTAATTGTTTGGAATGCTGATGCTGCGTATTTCGAGCATGTGTTGCGTTCAAGTACCGGTGATATTTGTTTTTCCAGTTATTTGTCCCCTTAAAACACAACATAATATAACAAAAATAAATTGGGTCAAATACGATACTTACGTACACATCTCATGAAACGTTACGTAGATAAATGTGTTAAAAAAAATTGTATGATAAATCTCGAGTTCATAGTCAGCAACATGATTCGTTTTTTTTCCGACCGTCCGCGAAGGCCACACCGAAGTAGCACACCCACAGTCCAACGCGCTTCCCTTTCCCAGCAGCGCCTGCGAACATGGCGGCCGTGGTTACAGAGCACGACGCGGAGCAGAAGACACAGCCCGCCTGTGAACTCAACGGCGAGGCAGAGGAGCGAGAGGACCCCGTGGAGGAGACCACCAAAAAGAAGAAGAAGAGGAAGAAGAAGAACAAGTCTGCCGCGGCAGGTACGGATGTCTTTGTACTTTTCTTGCTGGACGAGCTAATGTTCAACCCGCAAGCATCAAGCTAGCTGCGCTACACACGGACACTCCCGGTTAGAGTTTCAGAGTTAAATAACGTGTTGTATTTTTTTCTTTTCTCAATAGTTACTTACTCAATTACTTGTTTTATTAGCCGCTTGTTAAATGGCTTAAATATAATTTATTTTAAAATGTATTTCAACTTGTTAAATCGACATCAATATGTTTATTTTTTGACTAGTTGTCATCCCCGAACGCCTCGTCGAACATGTCTATATTTTGAAATCCCCACCGGAAGTGCGGCAAGTTAATCGTAGGCTAACTTGTTTGTCTTTAGCCACGCGGTGAGACTGACAGGCCTGGTGTCACGCCGGGGGTTCTTTGGTCAAGAGTCTAGTTCTCAGCGAGTGTCATCACTTAGCAGGACAACAAGGCTATATGAACCGAAAGTGTTCTTTTGCTGGTGTCGTATTTTACTGTTCAATCCGTTGATCTGCTGTAAAGTTTTGAACATTCAGTTAAGAAAGGTCCAAAAATCCCACTTCCAGGTCTAGTCCTGCACATGATGGTTAGCATTAGCTAACTAGTACTTTGCTGCCTTAGTAAATCCACATATACGATGTTTTTGAATCACATTATTGAGCTTTTATTATATTGAAATCAAGTATATATCATCAAGGCTAAACGTTAACAACATCAAAGAATGTGTAGACATTGTGTACACAATGTTTCTGGAAGGTTCCTTCTGCAAACATGTTCCATGTTGTCGGCAGAAGAGCTGACAGCGTCTGAAGGTGAAGGAAGAGCTGAGCTGAAAGGCAGAATTTATCAGATGATGTCGTTGCCTGTAGGTGACTGATAAAGAAAAATGAGTCGTTTTTAGGATCCTAGAAAACGGTGTGAGACGCTCGTCTTTCCAGGAGAGACTCAAAATATAACCTTTAAAACTTTCATAAATCCTGATTTAACTACAGAACCCATGAAATCTAGGGATGGAGGACATGGACAGATATCACTTAATTGATACAATGATGGTGATGATGATGATGTTTCAGTGACAACCAAATATTTTTCAGAAAAACCAAAACATACACATACAAGAAGAGGTAGGAAGTGCGTCTTTATCAATTATAACTCATTGTCAGTGATGTACACTAAAAGTTACTCACAAATAAAATAATTGTATCAATTAAAAATAAAACAAAAGTGCAATCGTTTAGTCTTCAAAAGACAACATGACAAGTAAACTTTTTACTGAAGGTGCTCTTTGCCCAGAAGACTAACTTATTAGTTCATCATCTCTGGCTTCAGACCGAACGTCTCAAAATCACTTTGGTGACCGTGTTCATGGGTTGCATGTCCTGAGCGATGAAACATGTGACGGCGTCTGTAATGTCTTTGTGTAAACAAAATCAAAATGTGTGAATGCATCAGAAAAATCAAACATATCTTGAGTGACGGGATGACGGGCAACTTGTCGTTCTCTCGCTCATAGTAAAACATTCTTGTTTTTAGTTCGAGGTCGTTTTGCTTCAGGTCAGGAACAAGTCCTTTGCATAACTTCTCTGCGTTTTTTGTGAAGCATAACCTGCACAACTCGTCGCTCTAGTTGAAGTCCTAGTTCCTCATATACATCTAGATATTATGGACAAATACTTTCTCTATGCCATTAAATCAGTGGAAGAGTTTGTCTGTATCCTGGTCATGTTGTTATTCTTCATGCTTCAGCTGTGGATCAATAGCAAACAAGGTTTGTGGTTGAACGACGGGCCAAAAGGATGTTTGCGACTAGAGTTTACATGTAAGACGACCAATTATATTTGTATTTGTATCGTTACTAACTTGAATTTCAATATCTACTGATACATAAATGCATGTTCATCTCAAAAGTAATCGTCCGTCTCCGTTCCCACTGTAAACGTGTTCAGAAGCTTCATGTGAAATATTCTTCGTCTGTGCAGTGGTCGAGCCAGAAGCTGATGGAGTCGCAGAAGTGAGCAAGCAGCTGGAGCAGCAGGCCATCGAGGAGAAGGAAGAGGAAGGAGAAGAAGGTGATTGTCCTCCTTTTTTTTTTTACTGATGGCGGCAGTTTCTTGAATGCTCTGTGCTGATGCTGACGTCGATCTCCCAGATGGAGACGATGGTGACGCAGCAGGGAAAAAGAAGAAAAAGAAGAAGAAGAAGAAAGGAAGTGAGTATCGTTTGATGGCGTCAACTATGTCTCTGCGTTGATGACTACATTTTTTTAATTATGATTAATTTTTTTTTTTTTCTCACCAGCCAAAGGTGGACAGACTGACCCACCTTCTGTTCCCATCTGTGACTTGTATCCCACTGGAGTGTTCCCCCTCGGACAGGAGTGTGAATATCCTATTTTACAGGACGGGTAAAGACTTTTAACTTCCATTATTCTCTATCAGTGAATCCATTTATTCACGTTTGGTCTTCATGTGTTCCGTCCTCAGCCGGAGCGCCGTCTGGCGGATGAGTTCCGTCGAGAGAAAAACGATGGATAAAGCCAACGAGGAAGTGTGGAACGACTTCAGACAGGCGGCCGAGGCCCATCGACAAGTCCGGCAGCACGTCCGCAGCTACATAAAGCCGGGAATGACCATGATTGAGATCTGGTGAGTATTTCATCTTCCGCCTTCTTCTCGTCGGTCCAACACTCTGTACCGATGTCAGGGTACGTGTTGTCAAGAATCTTGCGATACAATACGTATCTCAATAGATCAGCAACGATACAATATATAGTGATAATGTAGTAACAAGGATACGTTTGTAGTATTGTCGAGTGGAGTCTACTGACTCCTTCAAGAAACATCTTAAAACATTTTCCTTGATTTTTCTGGAACTCCTGTGTTGTTCTCAGTTTTGTCTTGACCTTTAAAGTATATATTTTATTGAGTATTATATAGTAGTATTGTTTAAGCGCTTTGTGACCCTGGTCTAGAAAATGCGCTTTATAAATATAAATCACTTACGAACTTACTTACTCTGGTGTTACAGTATTTACAGACCACATTACTCTTGAAGAATTCTTAACTGCTGCCATTTGTTTTTAAAACATAAATATGTCCAAAGATCGGCTTTAAAACCCGCTGGAGTCACTGTATCCTCTCGTCCTCAGTCATCGCTGGGATCTTGTCGGATAAAGGCGTTATTGTTGATATTGTTCCTTTAGCTGCGGAAGATGCAAGAACTGCTGTAATCTAGATTAGTTTAATTGCAACACAAAAATGTTTTAGATTGAAAAGATGATTTAGTGAAAGAAGATATTTCCTCACACCTAATCGTTATCTCACCTCAGCGAGCGGCTGGAAGATTGCTCGCGCAAGCTGATCAAGGAGAACAAGCTGAACGCCGGACTGGCGTTCCCCACCGGCTGCTCTCTGAACCACTGCGCCGCCCACTACACCCCCAACGCCGGAGACCCCACCGTCCTGCAGTACGACGACGTCTGCAAGATCGACTTCGGCACACACATCAACGGTACGTCTGTGCGGGAGATCGTTGAGGCAGGAAATTTAGCATCGGCTGCAAGTAAATGGTGGAAATTGGCTTTTAGAGAGGTTTTCCTGAGGTTGTTTTAAAAAAAAAAAAAGTTACAAACGGCTTCCTGCGTCTCAACAAACTGCTGACTCACCACTGTGGCTGCTTTCAAAAGACGTGAGCGTCTGAGAATCACTTCATGTCAATTGCGATGCTAGTTCTTCACATTAAGGGTGTAAAAAATATTGATACACATAAATATTGTTAGCATTTTTTTTCCAGATTATTTTAATTTAATCATAGTTCGGAAATGGTTTATATTTAAATTAAGTTTGTGTGAAATGAAATAATTGTATGCATTTTTTTGCAATTTACATGCAAGTAAACAAGCGTCTATTAATTTTGTGAACGGCCACTAGATGGCAGCACTCTTTACATTATATATAAAAGAAAGATTAAATTTCAGGCAATCCTGAGGATGAGAGGATACAGTTGACTCCAGCAGCTTTTAAAGCTGATGTTTTGACCCATTTTTGTTTCAAAACAAATGCAAGTACGACCTTGTCAAGAGTCACATGGTCTGTTAATTCTGCAACACCAGAGTCAAGTACTGTATTGCAATACATTGGTCAGACAATACAGCAATGTTACAGATTCCATTACCACTACACACCCCCACTTTAGATGTCCTGAAATTTATTTTTAATTGTTTGATGTTTTTTTTCTTTATTGTTAAATACATTTTGAAACAAATCCATCATATGCTTAAAAATTTTTTTTTTTGTATTTTTTGGGCGACTAAATAATGTTAGTGTTTCCTAATCTCCTCGTTGTCGTTCATCACAGTCGTCGGTCTGATGACGGCGTTCTAGTGTTGCCGTTAAATTCAAAGCGTCCAATCACAGCTGGGATTTCCACCTTAGCTCGCTAGCATTAGCGCTTTAAATATAACATTCAGTAGTAGATCGTCGTGATTCTCTCACATTAACTCGCTCCGTCTGCCTGCAGGGAGAATCATTGACTGTGCCTTCACCGTAACGTTTAACCCAAAGTACGACAAACTGCTCGAGGCGGTGAGAGACGCCACCAACACGGGCATCAAGGTACGTTGACCGTCGACGCCTAAACTTTCTCCGACTCCTCGCAACTCCTCGTGACGCTTCGTCTTCTCCGCCACAGAACGCCGGCATCGACGTGCGTCTGTGCGACGTCGGTGAAGCCATTCAGGAGGTGATGGAGTCGTACGAGGTGGAGCTGGACGGAAAGACGTATCAAGGTGAGACGCCGACGTGAGTGTTGAGCGTGAACCTTTTACGACCTCTTCCTGGTGTTTGCAGTGAAACCCATCAGAAACCTGAACGGACACTCGATCGGCCAGTACAGGATACACGCCGGGAAGACTGTGCCCATCGTGAAGGGAGGGGAGGCCACGAGAATGGAGGTGAGTCACTGGAGCCTTGTTGCAGGTGTAGAAATACTGACCCGTGTCTGAGTAGATTCATGTTTAAGATGAGGAACGGTGATTATTAATGTCAATATTTATACATTGGCTTCCAATGAGGGTTAAGTTCAAGTTATTTTTATTGTGAAATGTGCATATATCGAGACATACAGCATAAATGAAATGTGCTCATCTCTGACCCACGATGCAAAACATGAATACGGTTGACATTAAATGACATTAAATAAGATTCAAGAAAATAAATAATAATAGATGACCAACAAAAAGAAATAATCAACGATACTTAAATGATTAACTAAAACTAAACAGAATATATGTTCTTTAGCTTGTTCTTTCTCTTTATTTCTCTTTGTTCTTGTTCTTATTTTTATTTCAATGAATAATTGCTGTATTGCTGTGTCTAATTGGAAAAAAAACAACAATTTCCCGAAGGAGACCTCCTGAGGGATCAATAAAGTTCTACCTAACCTAACCTATAAACACAAAAACAAAGTTAATGCACAGAAATTGATTGTTTTGTTAAAATAATTTGGCCCCTAGTGTTTTTTAATTTGGACTCCCCTGTACTAAAGAAACTGTTTGTATGAGACGATACTTTTTTATGACACCAGGGGGAGCTGTTGATTATTTTGAAACAAGAACTACCTGAGAAACTAAAATGAATCGTTGTTAGGAGTTCAATACTGGAAGATGATTCAAACAAAGATTGTGGGTTAAATTTAAAAAAAAAAATTACTACTTAGTTTTAAAAAGTTAGTTTTGACCCCCTTCTCTAAACTAAAAATCAATCACCTTGAGTTAGAACCAAAAAATAAACTAATTTCTTCGAGGTTAGTGACGTAGGATTCTACCCGGAGCCAATGTTTGTTTCCAGGCAACACAATTGTGTTGTTTACGTAATGGTTGTGTAACTAGTGTGTGTGTGTTTGCTGCCTGCATCATGTCAGGGACAAATTATTTTTTTACGACTGCAGTTTGCTTTTATAACACCATGACAAAATATCAGTAGCAAATGGTCTTTGAAAATTCCTACTGCTGTGCACACAGTGAACGCAACAGTCTCTGTTTGTCTAAAATTAAATTAGTTAAATTGTAACTAATGGAGTTACAGCTAAATATATAATTATAAATAAGTCATTGTTGAGGAATATTTTTCCTCGTGAACGACGTGCTTGTTGGACTCTGGTGTAATTGCCACCTCTGTCCACAGGAGGGCGAGGTCTACGCCATCGAGACGTTCGGCAGCACGGGCAAAGGGATGGTCCACGACGACATGGAATGTTCTCACTACATGAAGAACTTTGACGTGGGTCACGTCCCCATCAGGTAAACGCTCGCCATAAACGAGGAGGAACTGATCGTGGAAATGAAAACTCTTCTTCTTCTCTTCCCTCCTAGACTTCCGAGGGCGAAGCATCTCCTCAACGTGATCAACGACAACTTCGGCACGCTGGCGTTCTGCCGCCGCTGGCTGGACCGCCTGGGCGAGAGCAAGTACCTGATGGCGCTGAAGAACCTGAGCGACCTGGGCATCGTGGACCCGTACCCGCCGCTCTGCGACACCAAGGGCTGCTACACGGCTCAGTTCGAGCACACCATCCTCCTCAGGCCCACCTGCAAGGAGGTGGTGAGCCGGGGGGACGACTACTGAGACCCTCAACAACACGTGCACAGAATCCTGACCTTAGTGGTGGAGACGCTGAGCGAAGGATCCCCTTAAGTTAAAGATTATTTCAGTGCCACTCTCTCTCCGCTGCAGGAGTTCGAAGGTCACGCATGTTTCGACGCATCCGACGCTCGAACCTGCAGCCGAGTCTTCTGTGGCTGCAGAACGCTTGTCCATCGAGGTTTCTCAAAATATCTGCAGCCCACGACCGAGACGCCCGACTCTCAACTCCCTGACAATGTTTTTGTATGAAAAAAAAGATTAAAATAATTTAGCTCATTGTCTTTCTGTCTCATTACCTTGCTTTTTTTTAAATAATACTCTTAATTAAACTTGATCAAAACTGTGAATTATCATGATTAATTAATTTAAAATAACGTTAAGCTTTGGTTACTTAAATTACAGCTGAGAATGTTTTTTTTAATGGCGTTATTGGCATATATATTTTTTTTAATATAGCAATTAAAATAAAGTTTGTTATATAACGATAGGTTTGGTTTAATCCCTGTGTCCATTTTCTTATATTGTATTTTTCTCTGAACCTTGGCGTTCTAAAGTGAACATAAACTGCTGTGATTGGCCCGCAGCTCTTCTTCTATTACTCAAATGACTGCGGTAAACTACTGCAAAGTTGCCAACATCGCCACCTGCTGTATCGGAAGTCCAACTCTTCCCATGCGTTTAATCGTCGTTTAATCGCTCGTGTTAATTATATTGAAAGTTACTCTGGTCTTCTGTGGAATTATAGCAGAGTCATCATTTTTTATGGTTAATTGTTAAAGTTAACCTTAACAGATCTTAAATACCAAAAACAGAAGATTCAGCCAATCACGGCTCTTATTACACATGTTTTTGAATATAAATGTATTTTTGAATGATTGAAATATCAAAATTTGTCTAAAAATAATCAATTTCAAAATCTTTTTATTTTAAATTTATGAATTTAAATTAAATGATTAGAAAAAAAAAATAATGTTGAAAATTTGAATTTATTATACTTCTATATATATATATATCTTTCTAAATTAGCATATTGTGTCTTTTACAAACATGTAAAATGTAGTAAAATATTATTGCACTATTTTCTGATAAAAAAAACGTGTAATAAGGACGATATATTGTATATTCCGTGACTTAACTTTAATCTCTCTAAAGAATTAAGAGTTTAACGTAAGGCTTACATTTGTTGTTCAAAAGGAACCTTTAAAATACAAGGGAAAGAGTGAGACCAACATTTGTAGAAAAATGAAAAAATATTCTCATTTATTGAGGTAAATTTTCTCTGGAACAACAAAATGAGGTAACAATTTGCATAGTAGAATTTCCTTAATTTTGACAAACAGAAACTACAATGCAGTGACCAAACTTTGAGCTGCTGTACTCGGACCGAGTCTCCGGGACCGAAGGTAGACGAGGGTCTCGCCTCATGACAGTGAACATGAAGAGCTGGTGGAAGAATCATTGGTTGCTTTTAAGCCGTTCACATCCAAATACATTCATCGCGTATTTAAAAACACCTGGGTTCGGTTTTTTCCACTGATCCATAAAAATATATCTTCGTACTAAAAGGCCACATCGACCGCGTTGGTCGGAAACGTTACATTCTGGCGCAGCGCTCGGTTGAACAAGAGTAAAAAAGGAAAGTTTGAACAATCTCTCCCAGACTTTGGCTAAAAAAAATAAAAAGAACAGCAAGAGAACAAGTCGAGTGTGAAGTCGACTCAACACTGAAGGTCTGACACTTGATTTTAACCACTGGACTGCAAGAAATAAACTCTGAAACAACCAATAATCCAGAATAGAAAAAAAAAGAAAAAAAGATGCAACAATCAAATACAACTGTACAAATTAGAACTGCTTTTTCTTTAAAATTACTACATATAAACAACATGTACAAAGAGTTTACAAAGTGTTTTCAAAAATGGCCGACCCCCCCCTCTTTTTTCAGCAATAGTTATAAAAAAAATAGAGCTCTTATAAAAACACTTTTTTAAAAGATGCTGATGTTGTGAGCAGGCGGGGGAGGGGGAGGCGGGGAGGGTCTCAGAGCGGCCGGTCTTTGTCCTGAGTCGCACGCTGGGTGTAGAAGAGGATGTAGGCTTGAGCGCGACAGACCTCCTCCACCGAACACACGTTCATCTTGGAGTCGTTACAGTGAACCCAGAAGCCTGAGGGACACATGAGGAACAAAACGTTTGCTTTTAGCAAATAATGTTCACTGGAGAAAATGGGGCAAGAATCTGGATTTTAATATTTTTAGTTGCATTAATTTTCTCTAGATACAAGTTCCACGTAATTAAAATAATACAATTTGGGTAGTTTTCCCCAAATAAATAAAAAAACGTTTTCTTTCCTTTATTTAAATGTTTACTTGCAATAATTTTCACTGAATTTAGCTTCACATATAAATAAAAATGATACATTTTATATTTTATCAAAAGGTAGTTTTGCAAAAGCAGGAAACTTCACAGAGAATCTATATTTCAATATGTTTAACATTAATTTAGATAAAGTCATTTTGTCTACATTTTAGCTCCACATAGTTTAAAAATAAAATAAAAATGATGACTAGGCCTGCATGATATATCGAAAAAATATTGATATTGCGATACTGGCATGTGCGATATGCATATCAAAAACATGTGCGATTATTTACAAGGTTTTTTGTACAATTAAGCATTTCCTAAATGTGCACTTTGACCGTGCGATTTGTACTTCTATGTCTCGTTGTCATTTACGTCTCCGTCTGTCTGTGAACTGCTCACTAGGCTTGGTTGCTATGGCCACGGATCTTGCTGGAGCGCTGACTTAGCTCAGTATATACACGGAAGTAAAACTAACTTATGATCCACTCAAACAAGAGTGATCCAGTAACTCATCTTTTTCAACCTCCTTTGCTAAAGGAACATATTGTAAGAACTTTTCACCTCGTCTCAGTTGTTTTCAGAGTTTTTATAAGATCGTGAACTTTTAAACAAGTGTAAACCTGTCCGTCTTCGCTGTATACAAATGAGCTAAGTTGTTAGCGTCAGGTCAATTATAAACAGCTATGTGTGCGTGAACAAGGAGGTGGATTTATTATTGATTCGATGAAATCGCGACGCGCCGGCAGCTCCTCTCTGATGTCGCTCAGTTTCACGGGAAAACGATGCAAGTCCCGCAAAACTGAGCGCTATATGCGATATTTTTCTCCGATCATGTCGGCACCGAAGCGAGGAAATAAACGAAAGGGAAATATCGCATCCATTTCCTTCTCTAAACCGCAGGACCTCCATTACAGTATCTGCAGCTGCGCGGCCACATCAATAATCAATATGATCAATGTATATGATCAATAAAGTTTTACCTTACCTTAAAAAAAAACAAAAAAAAACAATTTTACCTTACCTCACATTTGAAATATCACATTAATATCGAATATCGCACTTATTTCCAATATCGTGCAGCCCTAATTATGACATATCATTTTAAAATCTATCAACATATTATCTCTACATAATTAAAACATGTTTTTCCAATTTATTATTTTTTAGTTCAGATTATTTTGCAAAACTAAAAAAAGAGAAAAGTTTCTTCCTCCCACGAAGAATCTTCGTACGACTCACCTCCCTCTTTGTTGTAGCAGTACGACGTGTAGTGGCCCGAGCCAAAGCCTTTCCCATGATGCATCACCACGGCGGAGAGTTCGTATAGGAAGTGTTTGGGTCTCGGGGGGCTGCTGGGGCTGCTGGGACTGGAGCAGGACGTGGTGCTCGGCGAGGGCTCCAGGCTGCAGTAGGGCTCCATGTCGAGAAGCTGGTCGAAGGAGACGTGGACCCCGATCTTCTCCCGGTGGTTCCTCCCCGACCACCTGAACACACACCAGTCGTCAGGCTCCTCCAGTTCTCTGGGTCGCGTGCGAGGGATTCGTACCTGAAACGTTTGAGGTGCAGCCGCAGAACCTGAGGGAGTCTGTGGATCATCAGCCGCTTCTGCGCCTCGGTCAGGACGCTGTGTTTGGACGCGCTTCGCCGCCGTATCGCTGTGGACGACAACTTTATCAACACCTTTCTTCAAGACAAAGACAGACAGCACCACGCTGCATTGTGGGAATAATCCTCACAACAAACTAGGAGTGTAAGAAAATATGGATACACTCAAATATCACAATATTCTTTTCACAATAACATATGGATATTCAACAGCACTGTATTGATATTTGAAAAAAGGCTTTCAAATATAATACATATTTTATTTTTCATCATAGTTATTTTATGATTTATATTTCAATAAAGTGTTTGTCAAATAAAATAATGCATTGTTTTTGCATTTATAATTAAAATACAGATATAGCGAGCGTTTGTTTAGCTTTTAAATTAAACTTCCGGCCACTTGATAGCAGCAGTCATTACATCCTGTGTGTTTAAAGGAGTAAATAATTCCTGCCAGATCACAGCGATGACTCAGGACAAGAGGATACAGTTGACTCGTACTTGACAATACTACAAACATATCCTTAGTCCTACAGTATCACAATGTATCGTATTGTGATACATTTACCAGATTCTGGCCAATACACACTCTACTTCAAACATGGTTGGTGGCTTCATGAAGCCTCATTTTCAGAGGCTGCTCTTTACTCTTGACCTTGAGCCAATATTTCAACAAATCCTCCATTGTTTTTAAAGCAACAGTGCCAACCAAGGAGCTCTGAAAGTGAGGCTTCATGAAGCGTTGTCAGTCCATCACTATCAAAGTAACAAATCCAAGTGAGTAACACAGATTTTAATGTGTGTGTTCTCACAGTTGCACTGGTCACAGGCGTAGATGTTTCCCTCCAGTGCTTCCGTCTCCGTGAACTTGGCCAACATCTCGGTCAGGTGGCAGGAGGCCTGGGCCGCCGACTCCCTGCTGTTGCTGTGGTAGCGCTCAGGAAACTCCAGAGACAGATCCCAGAACGGTTCCACGGTGTTGGAGCGATGTTCGCAGGCCAGACAAGTCACCTGAAGGGGAGACATGTGAGCAGGTCACAGGAATGTTTGGAAACATGACATTGATCCAGATCTAAAGCCACCGTGGGTTTCTTACTAATATGGAGTTAAACAATCATGAAGTCAGGATGTATTTCAAACATAATGTGGGCAGAAAACATTCTTTAAATCAATATACGCTGAACATAATTGTTCTTGACAGGAGCCTTTTATGAAAACTTTAAGAAATGAACAGGAGAAAACAATTAAGATCCATCTCTATAAGAGTTTTCTTCTCAAAAAAATACTCGACATTTTAGAAAACAAAGTATATAATTAGTTTTGTGACAGTTGAAGTTGTTGGAAACACATTAGATTGAATAAGATGCTCGTTTATCATAAGATTGTTTTGTGTATAAACAGTATATTTGCCGTTTATTCATCATTACTAGCATGAGACCTTTATTATAATATTTTTCTAATGTTAAGGTTCACTTAAAATACTGCTTCTTAATTGAAACAAACAAAAAAGATATACAGGAAAAATGTCAACAAAATTAACAATAAATAAGAATGCTATTGGTTTGTGTTACCCAATAGTTTTTCTTCACTTACTCATTACTTTTTTCACTATATTATGAGTCACTCCACAGATCTCTTTTTGTTTTGTAGATGTTTTTTGTAACTTATGGCTTATTTAAAAATAAAAAAAGTATTGCTCGTCCCTCAAAAAACATATATATATGTATATAGACATACATCCCATAGCTCATGATATTGATGATTTCACAGATATTATTGAATATTTAAATACATTTCAAGTTAAATAAAAAAAACCTAAATCAATGTTTTCCTCATTATTTCAGTATTTTAATATTTTTTTCAACTGTTTCTTATTCACAGCTTCATTTATTTGTTATTTTACTTCGACTATCACAATATATGACGTGAACCTCTCAGAATTCTTAGTCATCTCTTGAGTCATTAGATGAATCGTATCTTAATATTTGGAAGAAGAAATGAATAACTGCACGCACCTGGCTGAGCAGCTGACCGTGGAAGATGTTGTTGACCACACCGAGCACTTGTCTGATCAGTCTCTTCTCTGGGACCCCCACGCTGCTGTTGTGAGTCCCGGTGCTCTCCAGTTCGTGCTGGACCTTGTCCAGAAGCTCACACAGGAACTCCTGAGCGTCCTGCTGAGCGTAGCCCCGGAAAGCCGGGATGAGCTGCCACACGGAGTGAAGCATGGCGAAGGGCGACACCAGCGCCCACTTCCCGGACCACATGACCTGGAACAAGGTGTGCAGCTCGTGACAGAGGGAGATGTGTTTGGAGCTCGGCTCTTTGGGCTGGATGAGTTCCATGTTGCGGCCCCGAGAGGAGCCGCCGCTTAAACCGGCCCCGGAACCCGAGGTGGCGTGCATCCCTTTCCTGTGGAGCAGGTTCACCTGCGACAGCGCTTTTGCCGTCATTTGTCCGTGGACGGCAGAGGCCAGGAGCTCTAGAACGTGGGTCAGGTCCAGGCGCAGAAAGCACTCCCTGAAAACATGAAGGTGGCTCAGAACCTGGAGTATCGAGTTCATATAACAAGTGTTGCCCAGATTTCTCAGGCCCGTCACGCCAGGGGTCACCGTGGGCCGGCGTTTAAACGGTGACCCGCCTTCGCTGGTGTTGGGTCTGCGACGACTGGACGTTTGAGAGCGACTGGGAGTGACTGTGGATTTACTCGCGGATCTATGGACAGAAGATCGGCTCTGTTTCTTTTGGGGAGCTTGAGATTTTTTCCTGGTCACAGTCTTTTTGGGTGTGGGACGGCTTCGAGTCCTTAAATTTAGCGAAGAAGGCACGTGGGTTTTAGGTTTGATAACGGGACTCGCGGCGACTGCTGGTGCTTGTCTCGACTTCCGCTGCAGGCGTCGACTCTTCCTGACGGGAGTGTTGTCCAGCTCCTCCTGCAACTGTCTCTTCTGAGCTTTCCTCCTCTCCCTGGCCTGTCTCTTCTGCTCCTCCTCTTCCTCGCTACGCCTCTCTTCATCCGCCCTCCTCTTCCCGCATTCCGTCAGTCCGAACCAGAAGCGGAAAACCCGACCCATCAGCGCTCGCCGCCGGTGCCAAAGCGCGGTGAACATGCGGTCCTCGTCCTTCAGCTGCAGCTCTTGAGCGCCGGACGGCATCAGGGAGTCGACGGCGGCGCTGGTGGATCGGAGGGTGCGTCCGCTGCGGGTCGTGACCTCGTAGCGCTGACTCTGGATGGCGCTGAGCGTGCTGCGCAGCAGCTTGAGGTCTCCGGTGGCGTTGTCGTTCAGGACGTAGTCGTCGCACAGGTAGCAGAAGACGTAAAGTTCGTTGACCTCGATCGCCAGGGGGTGTCCCTGCTGCTGGAAGTGCTTGAGGGCGTGCTCCTCGATGTAGCGCCCGCACGCCACGTGCGCACAGCCCAGACAGGCCCATATGGATTCCGTGGTGTTGCAGTCCACGCAGTGCCATTTCTGCGGGTTGAGGATGGAGTGATCCGGGGCGAGTCGCAGCCGCCCCACATGCTTACACCTGTCCATGACACGAGCCCGCCTGCCAAGAGCGGCCGGCCGGCTGTGTCTGTCGGTCAGTAACTGACCCCGTGTGTCGTAGCCCGTTGGCCTTTTACACCTGTGTAGATGCACCATGGGAACCTTGATGAGCTGAGAAACGCGAACCTCCCATGGCATGTTGTCTAGAGGGAAACAAAAGAGAGCACCTGGTTAATAACCGGCCCACCAGTGACGTCTAGTCGTGACCTCGGCGTGTGCTGTCAGGCACAAATCCTTTTCATGAGGATCATCTAACAAAAATACAATTAGAGAAACAAAAACACGGTTAAAGATGAACAGCGAGAATTCTAGTCAAACATTTCCAACAGTCCATGTGCGGTAAATCTATTGAGATAAGATTATGAACGTCTGCGAGTATTCATAAACTCCCGGGAGGGTCATGTCATTGATTGAACAGCACTTCCGATAAAAGATAGTATATATAACAAAGCACTCTTGTAGACGGTGTTATCATCGCATTACATTAACATCCAGAAAGAATTATTTTGACATCAGCTTAATAAAAACACTGATATGATCCTCATGATCGCGTAAAAATAAAATAAAATAAACTGTCTCATTAAGAAACAGCCCTACAATTACCTGGGTAGTTCTTTAAACCTTAATTTTTTAACCTATATGTTAAGAAAAGTTAAATGCAAGACATAAAATACTATTTGAATTTACATTTAAGACCAACTCAACAATCCAAACCAAATGAAAAAAACAAACAAACAAAAAAACACCTATTGATGAAAGTACGGTTTAGTAAAATCTCTTTTCACACACCGTCTCCTACATCTGGTGCTGCTTTCATGAAGATAAAATGTTGGTAAGACAGTCAAATATCATTGAATTCACTGCCTATGTTGCCCGAAGCAAAAGTCTCTTTCGGAAGTTGCTACATGTGGAACCACAACATGCATCAGCTGTAACCATGTAAAGGTTTCCTTAAGTTCCACTGTTGTTATTGTAAGTCAATCTAGAAATATATTTTTTAAATAAACACAATCATCAGATATTTTTGACATACAATTTTGTCATCATTAAAGTTTAAGTCAAATTTGATTTAAGGCGTGTTTTGTTCCAGTTTTTGAGCGCAAAAGCCACATTCAGGTGCTGTTTCGAACAAACAAACCGACCCTGTAGCTCGTCGAACTATGACATAAGATCACATTTGTAAAAAATAAATGTCCAGAAAAGTGAGGCTGTAAAAGGAAAAAAAAAGTCAATCATTCCTACGCAAGTGTTGTCGCTATCGTTTCGCGCTTCACCTTCTGTGTCCTTTTCTATGACACGCACAAATAAAACACACATCACAGATACAACTCTGATATTTGTCTAGAGATGACAACACACTGTCAACACAACTTTTTTCCCATCTTAACATATTCTATCAGAACATGATTCAAAAACTACTTAAACAAGTGCTCAACATTGGTTTTTATCAGGTAACAAACGTGTAACTGATACAACGAACACCCGGTATATGAAGAAAAACTAAATACTACAACATTCTTCATGTCGGGTTCTGTGTATCAATTCCTGCTGCTTGTACTTGTTTACAAGAATGATATTAATACCTTCACGCTAATCGTAACCCACTGCGGCTACATGTAGCCTAGCATGCTATGTTAGCATCGAGCTAAAGTGCTGTAATCCAAAGTTCATGCTTATAAACTGGCAGCGGGTGTAAACGTCTCCCCGGGTGTGGCTGGTGTGCGGGAGGGAAAGCACGAAAATGGCTCAAAATCACGTGAAAGATTAAGAGCGGTGGATAAATGTGAGGGAGAAACGCTCTTACCGAGGCTCCTCTTCTTCACGATGTGACTCTTGTGTACCTACACTGGCCGCCATCTTGTCCGTCCCTGTCGCGTGGTGAATGGGTGATGAACCCCTAGAGCGCGTCCGCGTGACGTCACGGTGTTGTTGTTGTTGAGGAGGAAGATAAATTGACTTTTTTTTTTTTTTTTTTAATGTTTTGGCATTCTTAATGTCTTTAATTGTGTTTGCGTAATCTTAATATATTTTTATTAAGTTTATTATTATTCAATACAACTAGAAGTTTTCAGAAATAAACACAACAGGAATTAAACACGTGCTCTTAATTTTGGTTCAATGTTGTGTTGTGTTCTCGATCATACGTGTTTTGTTTTTTGATTATTACGTCAAATAAGGGAAATAACTTGTTTCCAGCATTAAATAAATTTCACCAGTAGAGAGCAGCATTGTCTAATTTTAAATCCACTTTTCTCAAAAACAATAATAATATAGAGAACAATAGTACTACCTAATAATAATGATGATACAAAATTATGTTATTTGAAAACGACTTTATGGATATTCAAGTTCACCAGGACCGTACGACCACATTTAGAGCAAAACACAAATCTCCCAAATCTTTATAGAACAATCTTATTATTAGACAAAAAAATATATTTCTCTTCAGTTAAGAAAGTAAAATTAGTGGTGAATATGTCCATGCTAAAAAATAATGATATCCAAAAATATAGTCTTTTAGGCTTCATCATAAAACGCGTGTTAAAAGTTGTACTTGAACCACAAAGTCGTTGTCCCGTTATATTTTAGTGCCATATTAGTTTCACCAACAAACAACAACAAACACCTCACTTCACTTTCAAAGTTTATTTCCATTATTGTTAATTATTGTAATGTTTTGCCTAAAATCTAAGAATAAAAAGTGCACATTTGAATAACATTAATTTAACAAACAAACAATGAATGTATGTTCTCATAAATTATAATTGTTATATTAAATCCCAATGAGAAATTTTAAAATGAATAAATCCTAATAAAGTGTAGAAAATTAAATGATTAATCAGTTACAATGATATAAATTAGAATATCCACAGTTGTAACAATGCCTGGACAGTATTACATTTTTTTTTATTATTTGTCTCTGTAAAAGCTTCCTGCTATAAATCATTTAAAAAGCTATAAATATTATAAATACAAGCTTATAAATATTATACAAAGCACAGTCCATCCATAATTCACCACTTATCTAAGGTGAAGTTGCAGGGGAAACAGCCGAGAGGTCTAGACTTCTCTATCTCGCTTTATCATCCGTACTCTTTGTCTCTTTTCCTCTTTGCTAAGCCTAGACTCTCTTTCCTGGGTCCGCCCTGTGGTCTCCTCCTATAGTTTTACATGTACAGAAAACCTCCCAAAGGAGGAGTAGATTTTCCCCCAATATATTGTGTGCGAAAACCAAGAACTTAAACAACTTATTAATAGAATAGAAATGATTATATTTCATAACAATTATAGCTGCAGAAGCTTGACTGGTTTGATGGTTTTACTTAACATAATGAATAAATAAAATCAACAAAAGTGAAAATATCTAGGTGCAAATAATCATTAAAGTCAAAAATGTATTAAATTGTTTTCTACTTGCCCTCATGTCAACTGAGGGTTGCGATTATTTTAAGTAATCTGTTCCTTTGTAGAGTTTATAGGCAAACACGTATATCCATTTTGTATTTAAGCGTTGAAATGAGGAATTTTCAGAAAAACAACTTTTAAAAGTCTGTATAATTTGAGGATGTTTGTAGCGAAAATGTATCAGTCCATCAGTTTCTGCCTGACATCTGTCCTCAGTGCTCAAGATTTAGACTGCTGGCCTGGCAGCGTCTGCTCAAAACAAGGCTAAAATATAGACTTGTCTCATTTTTTCAGTAACAATTTTTTTTGTCGAGGCTTCAATACAAGATAAACATTACAGACGAGCAGTACCGAGGTATTTGAATGTTTTCAAGTGTGTCTTTTTGGAAGAAGATAAAGAGGAAGACAACTGAGCTCCAGTCACTAGTGATGTGCTGATGAAGCTTCATGAAACAGTGTCATGTTGTTTAGAGGTCAGTAGGTGGCGCCATTAGTTTAAAAATTATGTTTCATTAGAAGAGTTGTTCGAAATAGAGGAAAATAGTGCAGAGACCGCCATCTAGTGGACTCTAAAAATAATGACACTGTTTCATGAAGCTTCATCAGTCCATCAATACCAGTCGCTACATTAAAATGAACAAACATTTTTGTCTTTAACTCTAAAAAGGAACAGATTACTCTAAGAATAACCCCAACCCTAAATCGACATGAGGTTGAGTAGAAAATTAGGGACATTTAAATTGTGCGTGAACTACAACTTTTATTCGTAATGTGTATAAAGTTCAAGCGAGTTGAGAATTTGGAGTAATTCTGGCAGATAAATGATCAGAAGGAGGTGAAGAAGAAGACGCAGACGAGTGCTGTGTCTCAAATCGCATACTAGCGTACTCAAAGTTAGTATTTTTAGTGCGTTAGTGTGTCTCAATTCTTAGTATGAGAAATTTAGTGCGCCATGCACACTAAATTGTCGTACTAAAACGCCCACAAAACTGAGCATGGTTCGATGGACACTATCTACCCTAAAAAGCTCCATCTTAATGACGATTTAAACGGAAGTTACATCATATATATGCATATATATGCATATACTTACAAGTGCATTTTCAGCAGCATTAGAAGGATGACACGTCTTCGGTGCTGATACCAGCTTAAATATCTCGCAAATATTTCGATTCTCATATTTTTTCTTTATTTCTTTTTCAAAAGTTGCAAAACGTGCTGCCAGCAGGTGTCGATAGCGTTCCAACAGCTGGTTGCAACCATCGTTAAATAGAAGTAGAAGAAGAAGCTGTCATGTGATTTCCGGTTAGTGTGTAGCAGCAGTGTTTGATTTGAGACATACTATCTGTGGAGAATTTGCGTACTAGTTAGTATGTACACTATCCTGAGGCATACTAACTTCTAGTATACTAAGAGTAGTATGCGATTTGAGACACAGCAAGGGTCATCAAGTGGTGGTCATAATGTTACGGCTTGAAAATCATCAAATAATCAAAGAGAAAAAGCAATGTGATCATGTGTTTTTCACACATGAGTGTAAGGCAGAACTCAAACGTGCTGTGATGTGTTCTCTACTCCGACACCGAACCTGACAGCGATCAGGCGTATCAACAGGGTACAACAACCACCTCTGGAGTGAACCCGCGATCATGAAAAACACTGTCAAAGTTTGTGTTTTTTTTCGGGGGGTGCCTGAAGGTTACGCAGGTATTTTTCCCCGGGGGCCGTCGCCGGAGCTCAGGTGCAGCCGAGGATGCTGGTCAATACGGGCTGGAGGCACTCACCGACGATCCTATCAGTGTTTTCGTACAACAACACGAGGTAACCAAACCAACCATAGCAACACAAATAACATAATCATCAGAGCATCAGTATAACAGTTAAACTATGCAGGGGTGTGTCCGTGCGGAGTTGTTGTCGGGGCTGAAGAACAGGAGGCGTTCATGCTCGCTGAGGTAACGACGCCTCGAGTCTCGGTTTCATCGACACGATCCTGCTTAAGCAAGTCGTGGAAGATGATGATCAGGACCACGGGTCTGGGTGTGTGTGATTGAAAGGAGGGGGTGTTGTTTTTTTGAGTGACTTGGAGAAAGAGGTATGCGTCCATGTACCATGTGATGCCTGTGAATCGACCTCTAATGTTTTTCTCACTGCCTGTCCTCCGGGGCCTCCACCACCTTCGTGTTCGCACATGCCCACGTTTTCCCTCCAGTCTGCTGCTCACACACACACACGTTGTTAGAATAGCTGAACCCACCAGGACTTCGCTGCTTCGGGGCTTCAATTAACATTTATTACACCCAAAAAATTTTAAGATAAATTATGAAGTGATTACAATATGTAAGACCTGAGCAAAGTGAACAGCACTTTTTCTATTATTTATACAGTCAAAGTCTAATAAATATTATATATACTGCGATTAAAAATAATCTAATTCTCATTTCTACTTTTTCATTAAATTTCTCCCTCTGTATTTAACAGAAGAAAAAAATCAACATGAGTTCATTAGTAAATATATAACAAATATTTTCCAGTTTAGTTGTTAATATCTTTCTTTTTACATGTTAAATTTTATCACATTCTTTTCAAGTTCACTTTATTCCTCTATGTTTCTCAAAATGAACCTTTTTTTTCAAAATGCAATGCATAAAATCCATTAAAAATGCATTAAATATATGTGTCCCGATGCCATCATATACAGTATATAAAGTATAAAATATCTAGAAATCGTATGCATTTTGAAGATAAACTTGATAAAACCACCACTGCATATGTATTTATGGAAGCCAGGGAGGTCGTTCACCTCGACCCAGAGACAACACAAGGGATACCACAGACACATTTGTTTTCGGGACTTCGGGTCAACTTAATTCATTCAAAACACAAGGGATACCACAAACACATTTGTTTTTGGGACTTCGGGTCAACTTAACCCACAGACAACACAAGGGATACCACAGACACATTTGTTTCCGGGACTTCGGGTCACCTTGTCCCAGAGACAACACAAGGGATACCACAAACACATTTGTTTTCGGGACTTCAGGTCAACTTAACCCAGAGACAACACAAGGGATACCACAAACACATTTTCGGGACTTCGGGTCAATTAAACCCACAGATAACACAAGGGATACCACAAACACATTTGTTTTCGGGACTTCGGGTCAACTTAACCCAGAGACAACACAAGGGATACAGCAAACACATTTATTTTCAGGACTTCTGGTCAACTTAACCCCCAGACAACACATGGGATACCACAAACACATTTGTTTTCGGGACTTCGGGTCAACTTAACCCACAGACAACCCAAGGGATACCACAAACACATTTGTTTTCAGGACTTCGGGTCCACTTAACCCACAGACAACACACGGGATACCACAAACACATTTGTTTTTGGGACTTCGTGTCAACTTAACCCACATTCAACACAAGGGATACCACAAACACATTTGTTTTTGGGACTTTGTGTCAACTTAACCCACATTCAACACAAGGGATACCACAAACACATTTGTTTTCAGGACTTCGGGTCCACTTAACCCACAGACAACACATGGGATACCACAAACACATTTGTTTTCGGGACTTCGGGTCAACTTAACCCACATGCAACACAAGGGATACCACAAACACATTTGTTTTCGGGTCTTCAGGTCAACTTAACCCACAGAGAACACATGGGATACCACAAACACATTTGTTTTCGGGATTTCAGGTTCCCTCATCGATTCCAATCTAATTTAAACTGAATTTGAATTCATTAAAAACCCACAAGACAATAAGTACAAGAAGTATTTCCACAGGAACCTCCCTCGTCACACAATCCAAACATTGTTTCGAGGGCCAGTTTGACCCCAAACTAGTGTAAGCAAGCTGCAGTATGCGGTACTTTCCTGAGCTCATAATACGTTCTGATCCAAACAGATGATGTCTGGCAGGTCCCTGCGCTGGCATCAGGCTTGTTTACGTCTGAGACAACATTGCAAAAAAATGTCTGCTTAGCGTGACAGGACAAGACAAACACGACATCAGATTGAACCGGTGTGTTTTCTTCTATCGCCAGGCGGCAGGAACCTGAAGGCATCTCACCACCAGCACCAGGACTCGTTCAGAAACGCAAACTGAAAAACACAACAACTGAAGAAAAAGTGCAGCACGACCTGCCAGGAGTTAAAATGGAGGAATAAATCATTGAAGTTCAACTTTAAAGGATGTTAAAAATACCTGGAAAAACATTATTGGCGCCGTTAAGTCAATGGAACGTTGGATCACTAGGATTTTGCGGCTCCAGGTTTCCTCAGGAACTCGCTCCTTTATTTATGATCTGTCCTAAAAAGCGGTGGATGGGATTCACATCTGGACTCATAGGTGGTCATTTTATAACTTTCCAGCACTTTGGTTGAAACATTTTTTTAAGAGTCATGTTGATGTGTTTTCAATCCTTGTCCAGCTGGAAGACACATCCGTTTGAATGGAAATTGCAGCTTTTTTTTTGCTGTCAGTCTTGATTCTTTGAGGTTTAATGAGGCCATTCTCTAGTGATGTGTTGGTGAGGCTTCATGAAACAGTTGATGACGTATCATGATACAGTGTCTTCATTTTTAAAGACCACTAGATGTCGCTCTCTGCTTAATAATCTTTGGCTCTGAGCTACTGATTCAATGAAATCTTGCATCATTTCCCAACTTTTTTATTTATTATCAGTGCCACGTTGGTTTCTGCTTCTTGTCTTCACCTAGAGGCAGTGCTTGGCAATTACATTTCTCCAGGGGCCACTTTTTTATACAATGGCCGTTGTTAGGGACCATCAGGCAAACGTAAAGAACGTATTTAAATAAAGTAATAAGATGAACCTAAACAGGCTAAAATTACAACTTTGGAAAAAACATAAAAACAAACAAGTTGAGTTAAACGCTTTGAGACCTTCTTGACTAGCAGGGGGTTTATTTTCAGAAAAAGTGACGTGAAAGTAAAAATTATGAATTTGAATGACCTCTCGGGGGGACCTTTGTGTTGCCTGTTGGACCCGAAATTGACGTTTTACTTAACAAGTGGATCTTTGTTTTAATCTCAATTTGTTCTTCTGTTCATGTAGCGAATGTTAAGCTAATGAACGTTACTATCTTGCCCACGTTTTTCCCCAAATACTGGCCATGACTCCACCACTACATTTAGGGCCAAATGAAAAATGCAAAAACTGCAACCAAATTCAAATCTTTGCAAACAAAATTGATCAATATTAGAGTATATTTAGCCTTTTAAAACTATACATTTTAAGTTTCCATGTGAATTTAAAATTTAGAGTTTTGCTTTTAAAACACAAAAAACTGTCCGATCTGGACAGCCGTACAGTTCATTTCACTTTTTCACTCTTTCTTACATCACACCTCCGAAAATACACTATTAACTTCTTATTGCGCGGTTCAGAAAGTTCTCCAGTGCCGCGTGGAGTCGTTTCTGTTTGGACAGTGTTTTCTGTGGAGTCACCGGCCCGTAGATCGATGTCACCTTTGTGGCTTAAGAAGAGCTTTCAGGGCTCAAACCGTGGTTCTCTAGGGATCAAGACAGAAGAATGACTCGTTTTAACTGAACACGAGTAACACCGTCATGGTCCAAAAAAAACACAACTCTCACTCGTAAGGTTGTTCTATTGCTTTCCTGCACACACAGTGAAACGATCGCTGCCGATTTTGCTTCTTCATTTTTCAAAGCTAATAATAGTGGTTCGAACCCTCACACGCCTCGGCATGTGTCTATAATTCTCTACTTTAATCTGAACCGCTCGCGAATAAATGAATCTTCTGTTTCGATGCGTCATAAAGGTACGTCTCAGAATTAAAAAGTTGTACGACACGGAGGTTAATTCCCTTCTAATGTACTGTATGTGGATTTTAAGTTAAACAGGAAAAACTTGATGACATTATACCATTTTAAACTGAATATTTAAGTATAATTCCAACACATTTAATATCATAGATAAAGTCATTTTCATCTGAAGTTTCATACATTAAGGGCATGAATCTCAACATATTAAACTGTTACTAAATAACCAAACAATGTAATCCAAGGGTGGCTGTGTTTCAATTTGGATCAATAATGTTTGAATTGTTTTCCTTAAATCTGTATATACTGTCTGTGAGTTTGTCAGAGGAAGGTTTACTGAGGCACAAACCACACACTATTTTAAGATATTTTAGTATTAATGTTCTGTAGAAGTATTTCCAGCGTCAAAATTCCTTGGATGGAAAACTCATTACGCCATCATTCAGAGACCACAACTGATTGGTCAACAAAAACCTCAATCAGTCTTATTTTGAGGGCCAAACAATATGTACATTTATCAGAAAGTATTTGTCCAATATTGTTTGTATTTTTATTCTTCAAAATAATTACATTTTCTCTGTGTTTGTCCTCCTTTATCAAAAACCCAACAAAAATATTGGCATCAGTTTTACTGTTATTGGAAGTCTCTGAACTATTGTTGACATTGATAAGCTATTTTTTTTTATCTTATCTTACACACTGACATCTATTAATGTCACAATATCAACATGAATATTGATCCACATAAAATGACTTGGCGGGCTTGATTGCCCCCCCCCCCCACCCCGGGGGCCACGAGTTCGAAAGTGGCCAGTGACACCTAGTGGCCAGGTGCTAGACCATGGTATCAGCCAAGACCCTGAAGGTCGTCGACCTTGGTCAACGATGACACGGTCGCTGTTTTTTGCGATGCTTTGTAAAATAATCAGAGTCTGTATCGGCGTCGCTGTGTCAACAGTCGCCTCCCCGTGTTCTGGCTTGCTTCTGATGCTCCTCGCCGAGAAAAATACATTCCTGATGCCGGTGTGTGTGTGTGTGTGTGTTTTCTTTTTCTGGTGTGTAATTAAGTGTTACCAAAAGAGCTTGTCTCGTTTCGGCGGACGAAGCGTGACTTGGATATTTTTAGGCGCTGGAATTATGTTCCTTATGCCCCAATCTTCTCATTTCCTCCGCCGGCGAGTCCCAGCTGATGGGATAATTCTGACCACATGACACACTTATCCCACACACACTTCCTCTGACCTGTGGAAAGAAATCCCCTCGCTACATATTTCCTTTTTCTTTTTCTTTTTTTACTCGCTGCCCTCTTCGGGACCTTCTGGGCATCGGCCTCGGGGGAACTGGGCGCTAGCGATTGAGGGGTTATTGTGACTCCTAGCATAGAGGAGGAAGGTGGTCCAGGGGGTGGGGGGGGGAGGTTTGGGGGGGGGGGGGGGGGGGGGGGTTATTGTCCCGCGGCCTGCGGGAGCTGCCATGCTCTCCAGGGCCGATGGCGACGCAAGAATGTAGACGGGGACAAAAGGCCATAACTCCATTCTATAGCCGCAAACAAGCGAGGCATTGTCGAGCGTACGGGCCGCACACACACACACTCGCATGCATCACTACAATAACACACGTACGAACTATACCGCGGCAAAAAACCATGCTAATGCGAGACCATGCCAAAAACACTCATTCATCAACGAGGTTCCCACACCAGGCGACACCCCCCCATACACAGGACGTCTCCATCACGGGCTGAGAATGGCCAGTCAGACAATGAACCGAGAGAGAGAGAGAGTGAGAGAGGGAGAGAGAGAGAGAGAGAGAGAGAGAGAGATCCAGTAGTGGATTTTTGTTAGTGTCTCTGTGTTGTGTCTGCTCCTCAAGGACAGTTTCCCACAACGTCAACTCTCCCGTACAGATGTGCTGATGTGGAAAAACATTTCCAGTCGTCTCAGTTTTCAAACTGGTTATCGGAAAACATGTTCCGTGATTCGACCCGCTTTTCTTTTTTTTTAACCACTGATACACGGTTACTACGGAGTGTGAGAAAATATTGACGCACTGATATATATATCGCAATCGTTCTTTTATTCACGATACTGTGTTGATATTAAAAAGAACTGTATCGATTTATTTATTTTTTGCTTTCAAATCATATTTTCTTTTTTGTCATAGTTGTTTTATAGTTTATATTCCAATAACGTTATATATATTGTATATATATTCTTAAAATTAACATACAAATATTCACTGCATTTGTTCATTTTTGTGTCTCAATTAAACTCCCAGCCACTGGATGGCCAAGTCTTGATTTATTTGATGCTTAAGGACAGGGGGGGACAAACTAAATCACACATTTTATTATTTAATTATAGTTATTTTATGCTTTATATTTCGATTATGGTGTATATAAAATGTACAGTTAACATGCAGATATTAGCAAAGTTTGTTCATCTGTGTGTTGCAATTAAACATCTGGCCACTAGAGCAGTCAGCGGGTCCTAAAGGAACAATGAAATCCCGTAAGATCCCGGCAATGACTGGGGACGAGAGGATACACTCGACTGCAGCGGCTTTTATAGCTGATGTTTGTACATGTTTTGGTTCGTTACTACAGTATCACAATATATCTTTTCGTCGCTCCTGAATCATGGCACGTATCATATCGCCAGATTCTTGCAAATACACACTCGGCCGCACATCATAGCCGATAGTTTTAGTCTCTATTAAAATCAGTCTCACTTCTCTGTATAATAGCGTGACCATGTGTCTGCTTATACCAGAACATGTGCTATTTGGGGGCTGTCCGCCCTGGCCGTAGGAAGTTTCTTAAACCCCTTAAATGTCCGGGGTTTTGAGTTTCTGTAGCGCGTTCTTTATCTTGCCTCAACGACAATCGGGCTGTTGCGAGCACAAGAAACCACAACGACAAGTAGATTGAAAACTCACTGCCTTCAGTCCAGTCAAAGAGACAAAGTCATTTTTTTTATGGGGACTTCAAGCTCAACATTGCATCTGAGGAGTCATCCTTGTCAACAACACTCTCAGAAATGGTGAAATCAACCTGATCTCATGGCGCTTTGCCGCCCAGCCAACCAATCACAACTATATTTACTACAGCTTTATTTACCAAACACATTAAATGTTTTATTTGAAAACACACTAAATAAAAAGATCTAAAATTAATTTCAGAAACCATTATTTTGTTGAGGATTTATACACTTTTTTTGCTGATATAAAAGGTTTCAGATAAGTCAATATGTATTTATTTTAATAAACACAACTTTATTCAAAACAGTAACGAGCAACAAATCTGGCCACTCATGTGATCAATTTAACATTTTTCAGTTTTTTTTTTATCGTGTCAAATGATTAAAAGCTTCAACTCTTGAACCAGGAAGTCAGGAGAGAAAATGGATGTTGATGAATTACCTTCTTATATTTATACTTTTTTAGTAGAACTTTTGTTTGGTCTTCAAAGCTGTCTCGGCGGGAGATCCTTCCCTCGGTCCAGCTCCATCGAGTCGACGTCCTGCTGTGGGTGAAGTTGTGGAGATGATTGATGAAGAGGAAGGAAAAGAGGTTCAGCTTGGGTGACGTCCTGATTTCAGCGCCTGGCTCTGTTCCTGACTGAAGTTACCGCAGAGTTTCCCCAGAAGAGTCGAAGGCCAAGAGAAAATAAGCAAAACTTCATCTTGATTCTTTTGAACACTTTGGCAGAAAAATACATTTCTCCAGGGAAACAAAGGTAACTTGAGTAAACTGATGTCTTTACATTAAACACTAGAAAATATTTTTCCAACTCAGATGAATCAGTTTTATTATTAGGGCCGTAAAAATATATCAAATGGTGATTATTTTAATGGATTTTATCCAATTTTCTTATTTTACTGTTTGCAAGTTGTCTTTTTGTAAAATCTGTTTTCCCAGCTTAATCTGATGAATTCAATAACCATTTTTTTTACAGTCCCAGGCCTCTCACCCTATGTAGCTGGGATGGACTCCAGCCCTCCTGTGACCCTGCTAAGGTGGTAGAAGTGAATTTTATATTTCATTTTCATTTTCACAAAAAACAAGGGGACAAAACTCTTTACTCTTGTGTTATCTCAGGGTCAAGGCCTCTAAACAAATGTGTTCGGGGCCTTCGGGTCACCTTGACCCCAAGATAACACAAGTGTTTATCACATCTTCAAGTCAGTAGTAAATATGATGGACACTGAATGTTACAAGCAACACTCAAACACAGCAGAATGAACAGAACTACATCAAGAATGTTATGGCAACTGAACTAAGTAGAGTTTAAGGAAGTTTGACCAAAAGTCTACTCAGTCCACATGACACACTCGCTTTGGAACCCTTTGGATATTCATGAGCTGGATCAATGAGATGCAACAAGGATACATCAAGTATGTTCAAAGCAATACATGAATAAACTTTTAGCTTATATTCAATCTTTTTATGTCAAATTAATATTTTTAATTGAAAAAAAAACAACCTTTTCGAAGTTAAATTTCCTTTTTTTTCAATGTCTTGACAGCTGAAATTAATTGAATTAATGAAATGTTCTCTTGTATTTAGGGGATCAGGACTGTGTCCCAAATCGCGCACTTCTCCGAGTGCACTAGTTTACAGTACACCTTAAGACAGTACACATACTTGTGCAGTGCGCACATTTGGAAACGGTAGTACTGTCTGAAATCAAACTCTGCTGCTACACACTTGGAAATGACTCGACAGCTTCTTCTTCTACTACTTTTTAACGCTGATCGCAACCAATCGTTGAAACACTATCGTCGCCACTTGACAACTTTTCATCATTGAAACAAGTTATTAGGTTGTGTTTCACTGTGTTATTTTTATTTTTGTGTTGTTTTGTGGTTAAAACTGTTTAAATTTTCTCAGACATTTAGGCCGGTATCTGCTCCGAAGATGCATCGTCAGTGATGTAGCTTTAGCTTAGCATCGTCTAAGTCACTAAGATGGCGGCCGTTGAGGGTGAAAAGTATACATTGATCCACACTCAATTTTCTAACTGTTTGAGTGCGCCAATTACGCACTACATCGCACACTGCTCATTGGGACGCACTTGTGCACTCACGGTACTAAGTGTAAGTGCAGAAGTGCAGGATTTGGGACAAAGTTTGTCATAAAAAAAAGTTTCCGTTTCCAACGGGCCAGACGGTTTTGTTGAGAATGATTTACTCATCGTTGAATAAACTATGTAAAATACGTTTGAATGTTGGTGTACAGCAGGTGTTTTTGATTTAAAGGTCACGACTACATCCAGGGCCACATTCCTCCTCCCGGGATGAACCCGCTCACCCCTGCCGTCTGGAAACAGACGAGCAAAAGGACGTCGGAAGCAGACGATCTTTCCCGCCACGGCTCCATAATTGGCGTTTTCTGAACACGGACATGTGGCGTGAGCCGTGGAGAAAAACCTCCAGACCGTCTAGTGAGACAGGTGGGCGACCTTTGACCCGGCCTGCCGCGGCAGCCTGACGTGCCAGGAATGTGTCCACACCTCCCGGTCGACCACGTCATCGGAAAAAAAAAGGGGCCTGAGAGCCGGAGTCCAGCGAAAACCCAAACATTGCCGAGCGTCGCCGGTCCAGCTTCTCCGTTGTGGTCTAGATTCTGAGGCTCGGTGTGAACGTCGGGGGGGGGGGGGCAGGAGATGACTTCATCTGAAGGGGCGCACGGCGAGAAGCAGGCGTGTGTTTGTGAGAAAGCGTGATAAGGATATTTTGGTCGGATGGATGTGAAGAATTTCAAGGCTGCATCAGGAGCAGAGAGCTGGTGTTTGTCTCTGTCCGAGGCCCAAGAGAAGATGGAAAGTTCTCACAGTTTTAGACCTCCATCAAAACCCGCAGTGGACAGTGATGCTTTTCCAGTTATTACCCATGCCAAGGAGGTTACGCTGTCATCTGCAACCGTCTGTCTTTAAGCTCAGAAAAAGCTGATAATTATATATGATTCAGTTGATTTTTAAATCTTTTCAGCTTTAAATGAATCATTGCTGATAGCAATGAACTTGACTGGCGGCAGTAGATTTACATAACTCGCTTGCACAACACACACACTTGGATGACAGCAAGGTAACACTTTCAAGATTAATAAAAGGGTTTAAGTTGAGGATGTTAAGAGCTTTTGAAAATTGGAAACACTGTTTTGTAAATACAATTTATTCTGTTGATTTGTACTTTAAGCTCTTAACATTCACTACATATAATATTTTATAAATATTATTATAAGTTGGCATACATGATTATGAACCATCATAACCTTTAAATAAATGGATAGATATATGTAATAAAGTGTGACTTAAAGCTAGTGATGTGTTGATGAGGCTTCATGATACAGTGTCTTCATTTTGAAATACCACTAGATGTCACTCTCAGTTTTATAATCTTTGACTCAGAACTACATGATGTGGCCTTTAACCCTTGTGTTATCTCAGGGTCAAAGTGACCCAAAGACCTGGAAAACAAATGTGTTTGTGGTATCTCTTGTGTTGACCTTGACCCAGAGACAGCACATGGGACCCCACAAACATTCTTTTTTCGGGTCTTCGTGTCACCTTGACCCTGACATAATGGTTAAAATGAAGACACTGCATCATGATACCTCATCAGCTGTTTCATGAGGCTTCATCAACCCCAAATCACTGGTAAATACAATTCAAACGAATTTTTAGATTATTTTTAATTTTAAAATGTAATCATCTGTTCCTTTTTTTTTTTCTTAAAGAAAGATGATCGATGAAATCAATGGCAGAATGTAATTAAAAAATACCTGTAAGGAAGTCAACTCAGACGGTTCATCTTTTGAAAATTGAAATTATTTACATCGTATGTCATCATACATTTGTGGACAATAAAGAAAAGTTTGTGGCATACCTTTGTAAAATACTTGTAAAATACTATATATATATTTCTATATATATAATATTTATTTCTCGTCCCGCAATACAAACTGAATGAAATTCAAAAGTCTTTTAAAGAATATTTTGTTTTCTTATTGCTGCAAAAATGTGTTTTATTGTCTTGGACTAGACTGTTTGTTCTCGGCATCAAACCAATAGAAAGATGTGAAATAACAAACCAACAAAGAAGAACCAGGTAGAACCTGAAGGGATGGTTAGCTCACCGGCGACCATCGTGGGTTCAAACCCCCCCGGTGGCGATGACGACACATTACACACAGAGAGATGGATGACAATAATATTTATAGAGTTATTTACAATAACACTGTACACGAGCACGACGAAGGAAGAACCAGAGAGGTGGAGTGTAAAAACCATGAATCTTGACTACGTCATGACGAGAGTTCCCGCGATCTAATCTGTGCTCACGACGACTAACATTTGCTCCTTTCAACACACACACACACACACACACTCAAATACATTCATGTTCGGAGTGACACCCCCCCCCCCCTGCACAGACACACATGGACCCACTTTTTTTATGGCTTGTAAGAGCATCACTCATGGTTTCGTGTGTGTGTCCACACCAGACACAGAGATCCACCGGGCGTGTGCAATAACTCTTCCTCTCTTTTCTCACGTCCCTGTTCCCTCAGTCCATCTTGGGGCTAAAGTGCTGCGAAGAGGAAGTTGAACTCACATCCCTCAAAAAGTGGATCTGAAGCGAAAGCGAGTGTTCGACACTGCAGAGAGTTCCAATCAATCCCCGGAATGCTACTTAGGATTCCACGCCTGAAGGAGGCGCCGACACGTGGGTTTCTGAAGTTCCAGAAAAGTCTCTCCTTGTCCGACGCGTCCGCCGCTCCTCCCGGGCGCCGCTCTACCAGTTACAGTCTTTCTTGAGCAGCGTCAGAACTTTGCGACCCAAACTGGCTTTCCAGGGTTTAACGAAGCTCTTCATGTTGACGATGAGACGACTCTGTTTGCGATCCGTGTGCCCGGCCACGATGTACTCGACGCCTGCGGGGAGATTCGTATGATCACTCTCAGCTCAGTCAGCAGAGCAAAGGACGTTCACACCAAGCAGGATTAGTGATGTGTCGATGAGGCTTCATGAAACAGCTGATGATGTATCATGATACAGTATCGAACTCTGTATTTAAACTTTTAAATATTTGACTATGATCTTCCAATTAAATTAAATCTGGCTTTATTATAACAATGAGAGTGACATCTAGTGGTCACTGTATCATGATACCTCATCAACTGTTTCATGAAGCCTTACTAACACATAACTAGTTGCTGGCCACAAAATGACTTCTAGCCGTCTCTTAAATCACTTCTAAAAAAAAGTACTTCAATCTGTACTGGGGTCTGAAGTTAATGCACAGAAATCCCAGATGCAACCCTAATAGACTCAGGGACTCATTCATTCCTAGTGTTATTAGATTGTATGATTCTGAATTTGGGGGCAGGAGCCGAGTGAAAGTATGATGTTATTCTATTCTATTTTAGTCTTTGTATCCTTTTTCCTTTAGTTATTTCCTTTTGATCTATGTTCTTTATTTATAATCTATGTTCTTTATACTTGCACTTAGATATTTTGTTTGCACTTGTTCTTTGTTCTGTTTTTATGAAACTTGCTGTGAACTGGATCCTAATTTCCTGAAGGAGATCTCCAGAGGGATTAATAAAGTCTAAATCTAATTCTAAATGTATCTCCAATCTGGAACATGACAAATCAAAAAAAATGTGAACTGATACTAAAAACCTTTCCAGCCTTTATACAACCCTCTTGAGGTCAGAGTGAAACTCTATAATAATGAATAAATATATATTATAAGTATAAAATTAATAATGTTTAACCAAACCTGCTGTAAATACATTGCTTAACATTTCTTTTAATTTATAAATCCCCATTTGTTTTCAAAAAGTCTTTATTTTAGGACCTAATTGGCCTTTTTTGACAAACGACATATGTTATGTTATTATTTATATATAAATAAATACATTTGTATTTGTTACTTCAGCATTTTTCTTTTACGTTCAATTATTTCACTTAAAAATCATCCAGCTTCTTTCATGATCAAATGTAGCCACTTGGAAATATCAAAAGATCTCCATGAAAGAAATGAAAACATGTTTTATTTGTTTATGTTCGATTGTAATCTTTGGGTTTCTATCGTCGTGTATGTTCTGTAGCTTCTTATGCTGGTATAAAACTGCAAGAGCACTAAGAAGTCTCACCCGGGTTCAGGATGGGACACGTGCAGCCTCGTGCCGTCCAGGACTCTGGATAAAGGGTGGTGACTCGACTCCGCTGTATCTTCATCTTTGTGTTCTGGTTCAGAACCTTCTGAACTTTGACCTGCACCTCAGCATGGGAGCCTTTGTCGTGCGCCGAGAGCACCTTCACCTTCAGAACTGCGGGGAGATCCCAGACCGTCAGTGAGATCCGTTCGCCCTAGAAGCCTCTTTGGTACCTAAGCCATCAATGTTTTTGAACGTGATTGACAGTTTTAGATTTTGATGTCGAGGCTTTTTTTCTTTGATGCTTCAGGACAGGGGGGTCAAACTGAATCACACAAGGAAGCAAATATGATTTTTATAAACCAAATTATATTCTTTAATTATAGTTATTTTATGGTTTATATTTCAATTAAGTGTGTAATGTACAATTAACATCGAATATTAGCAATGTTTGTTCATTTTTGTCTTGCAATTAAACATCTGGCCACTAGAGCAGTCAGTAGGTCCTAAAGGAACGATGAAATCACGCAAAGTAACAGTGATGACTGAGGACGAGAGGATACAGTTGACTCCAGCTGTTTTTAAAGCTGATGTTTGGACATATTTTGGTTTCAATACAAATGAAAGCAGTTACGACTTCGTCAAGAGTCATGTGGTCTGAAGATTCTGCAAAACCAGAGTCAAGTACTCGACAATACTACAAATATATCCTTGTTACTACAGTATCACAATATATCGTATTGCTACCCCTCTATACCACAATATCTTTTCTATAGCTTATTTATGAACTGACATCTTAAGTAAGTAAAAAAAAAAAAAATTCACACAAGGGGACAAAACTCTTTACTCTTGTGTTATCTCAGGGTCAAGGTGACCCGAAGGCCTCTAAACAAATGTGTTCGGGCCTTGAGTCTGAGTTTTAATATGGGTTTTCACCGGTAAATAGCTGATAGACTGAAAAACTAGAAGCAAAATGATGACATAGTTACAACCCCTGTACACCTAACCAAAGTGCACAGTCAGCACGTTTAATTAATTCATTTACAAGTCGTTATGGCCATTCACAGCGTCAGAGATCAGAGGTCGAACCTAAACAAGTTTCAGTTTCATCTGAAAGCATCGTGATAGATTCGTGCTCCGTTTATTGCCGTGAATCAGCGGAACGGTATCAGCACCTCGACTACTTTAACTGCAACTACTTCAGCAGCTGTTAAATATGAATGCTAACAGGCTAGTTAGCCTAAGCTAACAACAACTTGATAGAATTTTTAACTTCAAAATAAAACTATGCAAGACAAGAAGTTTTTTTTATAAAATGTCCACATAAGGCAACAGTAAAACAAAAAAAAAAAATGGCATGAAAACATCAAACACATTCGACTTGAAACAAGAGTGAGGCAAGTGTGGAAACACTTGAAAAGTTTTACGAGCTGCACTGATGTGAAATATGTCGATGAATAAACCGTCAGGTTTGAAATATTTACCGTATGCATAGTTCATGGTGCAGAAGAGTTTGCTGTTGGTCAGAGCTTGTTCTTTGCACTCGCACTTCTCTGCGGGGAGAATACAGTAGCAGATTAATGTTTGGAACACAACCAAGTGTGTGTGTGTCTGTGTGTGAAGGTGTGTGTGTGTGTGCGTGTGTGTGTGTGTGTGTGTGTGTGTGTGTGTGTGTGTGTGTGTGTGTGTGGTCTCATATACTGTATGTGGCGTTCAAAGAATGCATGAACAGTGTTTCAGGAGAAGGAATGTGTCTATGAAAGCTGCGGATGCATACCGGTGGAGGTGGGGGGTCTCAGTGAATGGACACTTGGTACTGTCCACACACACACACACACACAGGCACACACAGACAGACACACACACACTTTTGTTCCATGTCCTTTTAAGGCACTATCATGACATTCATTACTTAACCATTAACGCTGGTCACTGGACTGTGGAGGAGAGTGAAACCACAACAAACACACAGGTGCACACACACACAGCTGACAAACACACACCTGCACAGATAGAAACGCAGACACACGCACACAGGTGTGCTCATAGACACGCATACACACAAATGCTCACACATTATACATGCATAGACACATATAAACAAGTGGGCACATACACACAAACATACATAGACACACAGACACACACACAGGTGCACATATAGACACACGCGCACACACATACAGACCCAGGTGCTCACACACACAACTAACAAACACACATGCAAAAACACAGACAGAAAAACAGACACAAACCCATATACACATATACAAACACACATTTACACACAAACACATACACAAACATGCAAATACACACAGAAAAGCACAGACACAAACACATATACACATATACAAACACGCCTTTACACACAAACAAATACACAAACATGCAAATACACACAGAAAAGCACAGACACAAACACATATACACATATACAAACACGCCTTTACACACAAACAAATACACAAACATGCAAATACACACAGAAAAGCACAGACACAAACACATACACATATACAAACACGCCTTTACACACAAACACATACACAAACATGCAAATACACACAGAAAAGCACAGACACAAACACATATACACACATGCAAACACGCCTTTACACACAAACACATACACAAACATGCAAATACACACAGAAAAGCACAGACACAAACACATATACACACATGCAAACACACCTTTACACACAAACACATACACAAACATGCAAATACACACACACACAGAAAAACACAGACATGCACTCACATAAATGAACAATCACACGAATATATACACTAACACACACATCCACACAAACCCACCTATACACATGTACACACAATTCACAAACACATGCAAATACACACTCAGAAAAACAAAAAGACACAATCACATCACACACACAAATACACTTACACAAAAACACAGACACGCAAAGACAAAAACAGACACACACACCTAAACACACACACACACATATACTCACGTATACACATGCAAACACAGACACATACACAAACATGCAAATACACACGTGCCGAAAAACACAGACACGCACCCACAAAGACAAACGCACACCCACAAATATACACACACACTCACATTTACACGTGCAAGCACAAACACACATCTAAACACACACAAAAACACATCTACAAACACACACATGCTGTATACACACATATACATACACAAAAACATAGACATATAGACACCCAATTAAGACACAGATACAGACAAAAAAAAACACACTCACACATATATACACACACAGACACACAATCCTACCAGAGTAGTGTAGAGCAGAGAACAGTTCCTCCATCCTGAATATCCTCACAGGTTCACTAGAGTTTCCCTCCAGAGAGTAAAGATCGGAGCTGTGAACACAACACACTCTATCACACTTCCTTCATGATGAGCAACCCGTTCAATTCCCCCCCCGGCGCCGCTCACCCGTGCACACAGTCTCCGGTGAAGGGGTCGCAGTCTCCGGCGCAGTCACAGGGTCTGCAGCCGTACTCGTGGAAGCCCCAGTATCCCACCATGCACCTGTCGCACTGGCCGCCGCCCACGCCGGGCTTACAGATGCAGTTCCCGTTGGCGGGGTCGCAGAGCGAGACGTCGGGCAAACTCATGGAGCCCAGAGGGTGACAGTTGCACGCTGGGGAGGAAGAGGTCGAAGGTCAGAGGTGTTTGCATATTAGGATGTTCTTGACCAAAAGGTGATGAGGATCAGCAACCCCTTTATTATATACGTCTGTGTTTAATAATAATAATTCATTTTATTTGATGGCGCCTTTCAAGACACCCAAGGTCGCCTTACAGAGGATAAAAGCAGAACAATAAACATTGAAAATAGGTCAATTAGGTCATAAAATTAATACATTTTGAGTAATAATTAATAAACACATGTAGAAAAAGTACGGACACAGAGAAAAAGTACTATTTTTCTGTCTATATCAGACGATCAAAGGTCCGTAACTGACCCACAGTGTTTAATTTGTTTGCCACGAGGGATCTTATCAGACGGCGCTTGTTTGATTTGTCTGTCTTGTGTTGCTGTTAGCGCTTATAACACAAAGGCCTCTCTCTTTTTCTTATCGCACACGCCCTCACATGCATCCCCCCTTATCCCCCCCCACCACCTCCGATCGCTCGTCGGACCCCGTCAGATCCCCCCCCCCCTTCATGACCCGTCAACCGTGTGATGCGGTGATCTTCAAACAACCTGGTCACACAAACACTGTTCACCTAAATCCTCACAGGAAGTCCAGACTCCTCAATAAATCTGTCTCCGGCCTCGTGGTAGAAGAAGTGAAGAGAATAAAAAAAAAGAAAAAAAGAGAGAGTTTGTGTTTAAGTGTAATGGAGCCTGAAGTCATCAACTCACAGCGGGACCCCCCGGGGCCCTTCAGGTCCTCTCATACGGTAAAGTTTTTTTTCTAAAAAGTCAGACCTCACAGCCAGAAACAGTAATTATTTATGTGCTTTGGAAGACAACGTGTGGGGAGATGTCTTTCTTTTCTTTGGCTACCTGAAGCCTGTTAATAAAAAGCGCTCGTAAAGCAGCAACGTTAACTAGTCGTAGCTTGAAGGAACAGCTGGGTTACCCGAGAAACCCGCCCAGAAACTCCACGGTGAAGACACAGTATTCTTTTAATTGAACCTCCAGAGAATCATGATCGGGCTTTTTTTCAGTAAAAGGTGAGGTAGGTCGTGTTTTATTGAACTTTTTTTTTTTTTTTCAATTCCATTCACACCACCTTTTTAAGCAATTAGTAAGTAGGTAAGTAAGTAATATTTACTTGTAAAGCGCCTTTCTAGACCAGGTTCATTTCAATTGAAACGTCGAAACGATTAGATATGTCAATCAAATTCAATGTGAGGATAAGATACCGTAAGCAAGGGATGTGTATTAATATTCAACACAACTGTATCATTTTTTTTAAATTTACATTTAACACAAATATTTTCGCCTTTTGTTCCTTTTTGTGTCGCAATTAAATTTGCGACCGATAGACGGCAGCAGTCATTACGTCCTCCTCAGCTAAAGGAACAATGAAATCCTGCTTTGACTGAGGACGAGAGGATACAGTTGACTACAGCAGCTTTGAAAACAAATGTTTTTTTTGTGTTGCAATCAAACATCTGGCCACCGTAGCCACATAGCAGTCGATAGGTCCTAATAGAACAATGAAATCCCGCAAGATCACAGTGATGACTCAGGACGAGAGGATACAGTGACTCCAGCAATTTTTAAAAGCTGATGTTTGGACATATTTTGGTTTAAAAGCAAATAAAAGTAGTTACGACTTCGTCAAGAGTCATGTGGTCTGTAAATTCTGCAACGCCAGAGTCAAGTACTCGACAATACTATAAATATATATTCTTGTTACTACAGTATCACAATATAAATACACACCCCTACTGCAAGCTTTTGAGGCGTAGCTTTGGGGAAACTGAAATAAGGGACTGGGACTATTTCTAAAAAAAAACATGAGCATCTGGTTTTATTTCATAAGATGACGACTAAAAACTCTTTTCTCAATTGTAATGATTTTAACTCTTTTATTTTTTATTTCTCTCTATGATTGATCCTAATGGATGTACACTAAGCTAAAGAAAAACTTAACTTTGTTGGGATAAAAGGTTTTAACCCTGTGTCTTTTTTTTCTTTATGTAGCTGTTGCTGTAGAAATCTTTTGCTGACATTCAAACCACCTTCTTGTCAGTCAAAGTCACATTTATACAGTTGCTGTTCAGGCGAAAATAAAGCAGCGTAAAAGTATAAAATCAAGTTTAATATGCTAAGTTATTATTTTATTGCGTTTTATACAACTTTTAATTATTAAACCAAACATAAATAACCCTAAAACAAAACCCCTAAAGTCAAATTAAAGGCTAGTAATGAGTAATATAAATAAAAATAAATACAAAAAATGGTTATTTTCTACGTGATCTCTAAGTTCATCAGCTCCACATTAGTCAAAAACTGAATGGGCTTCACTTTTCCCAGTTCTGGCTCATAGGAAAAAAAAAAAAAGACAACCACGGTGCCCAAAAAACGCCAAAAAAATGATTAATTCAATGTTTTTTTCTTGAAATTGTTTCACTGACCTCAGCCAGACTGTAACCACAAGGCGCCATAAAAGATCCCGGGTGTGAATCTACGAGCTCTTATCCACACCATTGTTTAAGAAAGTAGCCTTCAAACGCAGTCGATGATTTACACGTTTATAGCAACAAGACGATTCCTCACCTGGACCGCAGCACTTGCTGACATAAGTGTGCTTCACACACACACCTACACGGCGGGGAATAAGAGGGTCTTACATATACGTGTATGTACCAGGAGGGCTTCGTGATTTATGGTCCTGGTCTGAGGAGGCGTGACAGCGCACCTGCCCGAACAAAAGCACCCGACAAACATGTACTGTAAATACTCTCTTAGCACTGTACACTCTTGCTGCTCAAGTGTTTTACTGAGATTGACAAGAAGGTTTTTTTTTTCTCCCGGGCCCCTCGGAGCCAGGTATGATAAAAATGTTCTGCACGACGGAGGGAAATTGCTCTTTTGTCAGTCAGACGGTGCAAAGTCATTGCTCAAGAGTTCTTTTTTCCCGAGCATGTCCTGATGGTCTTTCACTCATTTAAAGGTTTCCACATATATATTGCATTTTTTTCTGCTTGGGGGAATCTCAGTCATCCCAGCCGTCTGCTTATGAAAGAAACATTATTATCTAAATATTATTTTTGTCTCTCTCTCGGGGGCCCTGTTTGACCCTTTTTACTGTAAGTAAGTAAGTAAGTAATTTTTATTTATATAGTGCTTTTCCAGACCAGGGTCACAAAGCGCTTATACAATCAAAACAATATTCAATAAAGTATATACTTTAAAGATCAAGATAAAACTGAGAACAACACAGGAGTTCCAGAAAATCAAGGAAAAGCCTGAACAAATAGAAATGTCTTAAGATGTTTCTTAAAGGAGTCAGTAGATCATCAAACACAGAGAGAGAGGAAGATCGTTCCAAAGCTTAGGAGCAACAGCCTGAAAAGATTTCTCTCCTCTGGTCCTGAACCGTGTTCAGGAACCATAAGTAGTGGCCCTTGTGATGTCAGAGTAGAACATGTAGGACACTTTTTTGACAGTTCAATTTTGTATTTATCAAATAAAAACTTTCTTAACTTCTATATTTAGGACTTTTCTTTCGTTTTTGTGAATATGTATTGCCTCTGGACATAATCTGATTGAATGTGTATCATATTTAGAAGAAAATTCGTTTTATATTATTTTTTAAATACATTTTTAGAAATATTTTATTTTATGTTTATTTCATGTAGGTCCTATTACTTTTTTTTTTTTTTTTGGCTTTACGGCCCATAAAACGGTCACATATATAAGTAAGTGAGTAAGTAAGTAATAGTTATTTGTAAAGCGCTTTTCTATACCAGGGTCACAAAGCGCTTATACACAAATACACCTTTAAAAATACCCAAAAATGTAAAACTCGAAAAGGCCAAGACATAAGACAAACATAATCACTCGAGTCCCAGAAGATTAGGCCATGAATAGATCTGAAAGTAAGAACAAGTATTTAAAATTAATCATCAAAGAAACTGGCAACCAATGCAGAGTTTTAAGGATCGGGGAAATGTGAGTTCTTCTACTAGAGCAGAATAGCACTAGATAGACATTGCACTAGAGCTATAATGCAACCCCTGAGGAAAATTCATCTGCCAACCGCATCTTTTGGACAAACTCGTCCGGGAATTCCAGTCCGGCTACCTGCGGGACCGAGCCGACGGTCAAATCTGCCGATCCGAAAGGAAAGAATGTGAACGCCGCTCTCTGTTTACTGATGACTAACTGCTGTTTACTTAAGCTCTCATCTCATCGACGCAGGGCAGCACGCCGCTGAAACCACCCAAACACACACACACAATGCTCCGTCTACACAAACATAATCACTCGACACACGAAAAAAAAAAAAGGAAAACGGACTGACGGGAAGATCGTGTGTTTATGTGTATCTGAGTCAAGACATCGGTATGCCACCATCTGATGATTAACTATGGGGCAAACCTTGGACGTCTGCTGTCGCACACACCTTGAGAAAAAAAAAGAAAAAAGCATGCGGTTTAACACACACACACACATCTAGCCAGGTGCCCATCAGTGTTTTCTCCAGCACGTCTCGGCTTGTGGTTTCAGTCCGACACATTCCTCGCAAGAATCGGAGCACTGTGCCAGTGTGGTGTGTGTGACGGTGAATCACCGGCGTGACTCACTTTTCGACATCCGACACCTACTTCGTATCGGTATGTTCGGGTTGCCGGCGGGGATAACTAGATTAGTGTGACAACGTCCCATGCATCTGATAATCAGCCGTGAAATTACCTCAAATCTCTGCTGATAAAAAAAGCTTTAGGCAGCAATCACGGAGCGTGTTTGGCAGCAGACGTGTGATAAAAAATGTTCGCTGGAAAGAGTCGAAAAGTATGATGAGTGCCAATAGAAAGGCATCCATCACTACACGGTACTTAATCGCCTCAAATCGTTTGCCGCAAAAACTTTCGAGTTCAATTAAGTCGTTATAATTAAGACCACAAGACATGTAGCGACACTTTAGATGCCAACCATTATTTATACACCTGGAAAAGCACAGAGAATGTGCATACCTCTGCCAAGAGATACAATCAGAATCATAAAATAAAAACGTCCATGATTTAAAGATTGTGGTGGTTCCACGCTAATAAAAAATTTGATCTTTTGAACAGGAATTGAACCTGACCCTCTGTGGCGTGACTTAGCTACTGATGATGTTAGCCAGGTAGCATTCAAAGCTATGAGCAATAATCATAAGAAAAGTAAGAAAGTATTTTGTCACAAAAGGCACATTAAAGTAGTTTGTTCTTTAAGCCTGACGTAATTCACGATTCTTAAGGTGCTGGATAGTCGTATCAGGAGCAGTTAGAAGCCATACAAGTGAAGAACGACTCCTTCAAAATCCAGATGGAACTTAAGAGCTTAGTGGCGTCTGGGGGGAGTCGAACCAACAATGAAGTTTAATTGGTAGCATTTATGTTGTTCTCAAAACTATGAGAAATAATAAAATAAACAAAAACAAAATATGTTGTCACCAAAGTCACATATAGTTTGTTTTATTTACTTCTTTATGGCGAGTGGGAGTGATAACGACTCCTTCAAAACCTACCTGGATCCAAATGGAACTTACAAACCTAAAGGCACTGGGTGTCTGTGGTGAGTCTTAACCAACAGTGACGTAAGATTGGTAGCATTCCTCAGTTGTGAAAATGAGAAGCAATAATCAAATAAACAGTAACGAAATATTGTGTTACATAAAAGTTGATTTATTTAGTTCCTTATGGCGCGTGAGCAGAAGCAGTTAGCAGCCATATAAGATAATAACGGCTCCTTCAAAACTTTCCTGGAGCCAGATGGAACTTAGAACTTAGTGGCGACCGAGGTTAGTCTAACAAACAATTAAGTTATCTTGGCAGCAATTCTGGGTTTTCAATACTATGAGCAATAATCAAATGAACATCTACAAAATATCTTGTCCTCAAAGTCAAATATAGGTTTATGGCGTGTGAGCAAAAGCAGTTAGAAGCCATACAAGTGATAACGACTCCTTCAAAACCTACCTGGATCCAGATGGAACTTACAAACCTAAAGGCACTTGTCTTGTGAGCAATAACAAAATGTTTTATCACCACAGTCACAAATAAGTAGATATATTTCACTTGTTAATGGCACAAGAACAGGAGCAGTACAAGTGAATAATGACTCCTTCAAAACCTTCCCGGGATCCAGATGGAACTTTGAACTTGGCTGAATTGGTTCTTGGTTCCATTTTTCTATTGCTTATTTTGTGTGATATCTTATTTCATTCTTTTATTCTGTTTTGACACCACAAAAAAAAACTGTGTTGTGTTACAACACTGGCAATAAAAGTTTCTGATTGTGATTCCCGTTTCACATTTCCTTTGTATTTTTATTTAAATGTTCCTTAGTTATTTTGAAAAATGTTCATTCTTTTTAGTTTTGTGCGAAAAGACTACTAGTATAACAGAGTATACCAATCTTGTAACGTGGAATTATAGTGTTTTTCTAGCTTGACAAGCTTGAATTGAAGGCCAATTCTTCAACACGATGGACACGATGGAGACTTACCCTAGTTCTAGTTAGAATCATAAGCTTTCTCAGTTCATATTACTATACTAAATACTAAACTAAACATTTGCAAAAACACATGTAGGACTTATTTGAAAAAATCTGTTAAAAATAAAAGTGATTTAAGCAAACATCATGACTCACGTTGACAGGAGCCAGGGGCCGTGTGGGATCTCTCGGGGTCCCTGTAGAATCCAGACTTGCAGTGCTGACACTGTTGTCCCTCCGTGTCGTGCAGACAGTCGCACACGCCTCCGCTGCGCTGGCCTGACTCTCGCCACGCCGACCAATCGAAGTGGCAGCTCTCGGCATGTCCGTTACACTTGCACTCTGAAAAAAGAGTTGGATACAGTCATTAAAAATATATATATATAATAATCCAAGCGTCTGTGTATTTGAAGGCCACATTCACAGGTTTGCTTTTATCACTCTGGGGTTCCCCTCAGAAGTAACCAGCTGCCTCGGTGTTTGTGTTGTTTTAATACTACAATTACACACAGGTGGACTGAATTAATGGCCGTAGAACTGTTTAAAAAATGAGGAGTAAGTTATTTTTTAAAATAAGATTTTAATATATGTAAGTAAGTAAGTAATTTATATTTATAGAGCGCTTTTCCAGACCGGGGTCACAAAGCACTTAAACAATCAAAACAAAACTCAAAAAATATATACTTAAAATGTCAAGATAACCCTTGAGAATATTCTTCCTTTTTGTGAATTGTAATAACTGTTTACCTCGTGTAAAGCACAACTATTTAACCTTCTCTTTAAATCTTTACAGCCGGCAAAAGTCACCTGATAGTCTCTCCCATGATTTCTCGTATTTACGATAATAAAATTTGAGTTCCTAGTTTGTTCTGGTGATCAACAAGGACAATGTCCAGTTGTATTTAAACTGTAGTGGAAGCACTGAGCAGATTGTATGTCACTTTTCAAATAATTAATAATAATTCTTAGTAAAATAAAATAATTTTCTGACTCCGATGCAGAAAGTCTCTCATCCTGACCATATTTGAACTTATTACTTTATAAAGTTCTCCCCTGTCTGAAATCTCAGCGAACGAGAGGTTACGAGAGCGGAGTCCATTATGACGTAATAATGGCTTCACTTCTCGTGCAGCCAGCTGTAATAACCCCCCACTTTGTTAATACAACGAGTCCCTTGGAGGTGGAGACTTCCTGGATTGATGACGCGTGGTGACAAACCTCGATGTTTGACCAACAAAACAAGATTATTTTAGCTCGAGAAAACTAACTGCTTTCATAGCTGCTGGAGACGACTGTATCCTCTCGTCCTCAGTCATCGCAGGATTTCAATTTCTTTTTAGCAGCGGGGGACGTAATGACCGCTGCCATCTATCGGCCGGAAGTTTAATTGCAACACAAAAATTAACAAACGCCCTGAATATTTTGACATTAATTGTAAATTTATCAAATGATTCAATTTTAGACTTTTATTTAAGTACAAACCATACAATAATTATTGTAAAAATAAAACATGATCGGAAAGTCAAAAAAATAAATCGATACAGTGTTGTTAAATATTGACGCAGTAATAGAAATAAATATTGCGATATATCGGAATCAATATATTCTCCCACTTCCACCCATCAACCCAGTCCTGACACCATTCACGGGATAATCTGACACATCTTTCACTAGTTACGTGTCGTCCCCCAAAAAGCGTGACTGACATCAACCTAAAACCCCATGAGTGGATGGAGTCGATTAAAAACGGGATCAGCGACCACGACGACATCCAAGGGAAACAGATCCGTTCGTACTCACTGCGACACTCGTGCGGCGCCCCCGTCAGGCCGTCGGCGGGCTGCCACGGCCGGTCGTTGTAGAGCGGCGCGCATCGCTCGCAGTGATCGCCCGCCGTGTTGTGTCGGCACACACACTTCCCGTGAACCTGAGAGGAGGAAGTTAGAGAAAACAGGTAGTTGAAAACGAAGATGTCGGCGAGTCTTCATCATCATCGATAATATCGTGTCTGGACTTCACGTATCTCTTCTTCTATCGCGAGGATCTTATCGTCCCCGGATCAGTGAAAGGAGATTGATTGGTTTTGGCTTAATCACGGGAGACAATAAAAGGGGGCTCCGGGCTGAAAAAGCCTGTGTGTGTTTACAAGTGTGTGTATGAGAAGGGTGCAAGTATGCAGCACGGAGAGCACAATAACAATCTCCTTGTCATTCCTGGGAGCTGGAATGCCATGTATGCTGGATAATGATTGAAAGGAGGGGAGAAGGGAAGGGGGGGGGTGAGTCATCTGAGGGAGCTCTTTATTTGTTTGTGTTACAGCATGCAACTGCAACTGTAATGTAGGACACACACACACACACACACACACACTCACACACACAAAATTAATGTCACACAACACCAAATATTCATAGATCGTTATTTTGGTTTCCCACGGTGAGTGACATGCAAGAGTCAAACTCCCATCATATGGGGATGAAGTTATTGTGTCGTGTTTTTCAACTGACCAGAGAGACACACACACACACACACACACGCTCACACACACAGACACACGCACAGATAAGGAATGTATCGCTGGAATGTGTAATTTACTTGTATTTCCTTTGTGCCTGTCTTCAGACTCCCCTGAAACATTTGCACAGGAAAGAATCTGCTTGTGTTCCGAAGCTACTGGACACGTTTTTTATGAATCAAACATTCTTAAGGATATCAACAGCGGAACACTTGTGTAATAAAAGTCTCTTCAGGGTTATGGATTTTTTTTTGAAGGCATTTCTTAATCGTTTAAAACAACGTGCACGGAATGTGGTGCCTTTTGTAGATACTTGTAAGATCACATCCTATAAAAAAAAAGGGTAGATTGAAAGAATAAACTTTGTTTTAAATTATATTTATCGCTGGGAAAATGACTAAAAGACATGAGAAGCGAGAAAATATCAGTATAAAGATGTGAGACAAAAGAGGGAGATGGAAAAATGATAGAAAACTTGAATAGGTTTGGTAGAAAAATGGCCAGTGAGACAGAGTATGGCCCAATCTTGACTTTGAGTTTTGACCTGGAAAGATGCTCTGATCCGTCATCTTGACTGAACTGAATGTTGGGATACCATGAGGAGAAAATAGCTGCCATTTTTACATTCTTAAAAAACACAGATGTTTGGCAGAACAGTTTTAAAGAAGCCACGTTGTACTTGTCGTCAAAAAAAAAAGTAGCGTAATAGGATGGAAAATATTTAATAATTCAAGGATATCAGGAAGTATTATGCCATGATTTTATCATCTTATATTTTATTAGTTATTTATGTTTATTTATTCCTCGTTTATATTTTAAAAAAGGTATTAAAGTTCAAAGTTTTTTTTACACATAATCCTCATTTTTTTTATCATGAGATCAGGTTTAAAACCAAACTCATGGCGACCAGAGAAATACAGACAAAATTAGTAAAAAAGTGTGTTGGTCTGTTTTTTATCCTCCTCAAGCCTGTTCAAATTCCAGGAAAAGAAGTTGATTCTATCATGGTTTTATCTTCGGGCTTATGATCAAAATCCGGGGGTTAAGATGAATTTAAACCCAAATCTTCTTGCTGAGAGACGGCAAAACCTTCTCCTACACACGCTTTTTGAATCACGGCTTTAAAAATGTTTCATCTACGGAACAAAAGAGTTTCACGGAGCTTCAAAGAAGAACTCTGTAGGAATGGATTTGTTTATGTGCCTTTGTTTACTTTTAAACGTTCCCTTTATTTCGCTTAAAAGTATATTCTCTTTGGTATAATCTCCATATTTATACAAAGTTATTTAACAGACTTTTAAAATAAAATTATCCTTAAAATATTCTAGAAAATGACCAGATATAACAAAAATAAAGTTTACTATTATGACATTCAGTAACTACGGACTTAAATATTTTTTTCTATTTATTTTTTGTCTTTCAACTTAAAAATAAAAAATAAATCAATATTGGCAAGCAACTATTCTTAAATATATATATTTTTTAACTAATAATGAGAATTATCTCCAAAAAACAAACAGCAACAAGATACATTCTTTATTAAGGAATACTTTCTACACAACTACGCAATTTTAAGGAATATGATTCACAAAAGCCAGTTTTTCAATTCCTGAGCAAAAAAACAAACATTGAACCAACTCCTATAGTAAATCTTTCTTTTTGTCAGTGTATAAATTGTCATAATGAAAAGAGTATAAAAAATAAACCCTGACTTTAACAACACAAAAGTGACAAAAGTTTCCCATTAGACGTTTTACACATGCAGCTCACAATCCTGCGCTTGTTTCTATTGTGAAAGAATAAGTAGTAGAATATGGCAGGGTTTATGGGAATTAATCAAACTATATTTTTCCGACTTCTCGTGGGAATGTAAAGATTGAGATGATTTACCATTTTCAGGGTTAACTTGTAAATGCTGGACAATTACTGTATAATTGCCCAAATCGTGTATAAATAGGTTGCCAAACCAACAATAATTAGGTCCAATGTACTCGTATTTCTTTTGAAATGTACAATAAAAGACGAAAATAAAACTCATTTACTTCTCTGTCAGTGTTGTGTGGAAACCTCACATTCAGGGAGTCACGCATCATTTGAATAGGAAGTCGAAGAAATTCATCCGAGCGCTGATTTGACTCCACTTTAACCACCTAAACAGCTCCTGCTGTTGCTGAACGAGAAGAATCGAGAAACAATAGCGAGTGATAAATGAGGTCATTAATGGAGGGTCAAGAGGCGAGAGGGTCTTGAAGACGAGGAGGAAGAAGAAAAAAAAGCAGCAGTGGTTTGGATCAAGTCCAGGCAGCTGCTACTTCAAGTCTTCTGACATGTTTACCATACCGTGATACGGAACAATTACACATGGAGTGCTGCACACACGCGAGCGTGTAAGACAAGACACTTGCCGAGCGTCGAGCTGGACGAAGGTAAGACGATAACGTTCATCCTCGTCTCTCAAAATTGTTTTTGACGTGTCATCGTGTCAGTGCTGGTTGCGAAACTTCTCTCGCGCCTGCAGAGGCTGAACTTGAACCTCAAATTACTGTCTCAGTCGTTCTCTAGCAGTCATTTATTTTCTGTGCCGCTTAATTACCTTATCCCAGCTTCTTAGGGCAAGAGGCAGGGGACACCCTGGACAGGAAGGCACTGAAAGACACACAACCATTCACACACACTCACTCATACCTTTTCAATTTCCTCAAGTTCTCAATCAACCTCTGTATCTTTTTGAATTTTGGGAGGAAACCGGAGTGCCCGGAGTAAACCCACGCAACACAGGGAGAACATAGAAACTCCACTCAGAAAGGTCACAAGTTGACCTTTCTGAGTGGGTCAACTTGTTTTGTTTAAATCAGCATAAATGTGAAGTGGATACTTGACTTTTAAATGTGTATCTACATTATATACACGTTATTGTTTGCTATCCTTTCACATTATAGAAGTTTATTAAAAATATTAGTATCTAGTTTGATATATTGGTTTAGGACTCAATTTTCTTTAAAATTGTTGTTGTATTTTTTGTTAAGTTAAAAAGAATATTGTAATTGGAAAATGTTCTAAATCTTGATATGAATTGACTTGAAATAATACAAACATTATTGTTCACAGTTTTCTATGATTAATATCAAGTATTGTTAACTTATTTATAAATCATAATGGGTTTAACTTTAATTTTGTCCTCTTTTACTAATTTCTCCTCATATTTTGACCATTATTTTTTTTTTATCATTCTTTCTTTTGCGTTAATATCCTCCAGACAGTAGACACAGTAAAATAACATTATTTTTGGTTTCATGTTGGTGTCTAAAATACCAAAAATATACTATCCCAGGCCCACAATTACAAAATAAGTCACAAAATGTACTATTTCTCAACAGACTCTACGCAAAACCACATGTAGAATAGCACGGTATCGCTAGTTTAAGGGTTGTCAAAATACTAACTTTTTCAACTAGGTACTAATAAACCATTTCTGATACCATAAGGATAAAAAAAAAATCCTCAGAATTTTAAATAAATGTTTTAATTAACATGACAATAACCTGTGTTACAACACTAACAGAACCACACTTTAAACATTTATAATTTAAAAAATAGTGAGGTTTCGTATGGATACTTTTTTGAGTTTCGATACTCTTGACAACCCTAACATGAATCGTCTGTGGTTTAGATTCCAATTTATCTTAAAACTAGTATTAAAACACATTAAAAGTCTTCCCAATTCTGTACGAGGGTATAATTATCTTTTGTCAGCCGTCATTTCACTGCTGACACTGAGTGACCTACAGTGATGGAGGTGAACGACAAACTGTAATTCTGGGGGAAAAAAAGGTGTTTATTTTTGGTTTTCCCTTCATTCATTCAGGATCAACAAGGTCTGCTTCTATAAAAGAATGCGGTTCAGAACTTTACAAAGACGTTCGTGTTAACCTTCGTACGGCGCAGTAGTTGTGTCTCGACTAATTGCTTCCCCAGTGGTGGTGTGTGTTGCTTTGTGGTTTGTTAACAGACAGTGAAATAACCCTGAACCACAGAACACTACACGGGCGGTTGAGACGCACAAACACAACAAACATGTTCCTTCCTCTCGTTCGTACTTCAGACTAGAGACCTACGGACTTGAATATCAGATGATTTCAACGACACAAAAAATAGGCTGAAATGACAAAAACGGGTTCCACGTAGCCTCGTCCCGACATAAATATCTAGTGTTACACACACACAGTCGCACACAGTCGCACACAGTCGCACACGCCCCTCCCTTCCTGTAGTAATCTGTGCCCTCATCTGCCATCGACTTGTTTGGGTTTTGCCAGAAACGGCGGCACAGAGTCAAAAAGACACACAAAGCAAACTGCTGATAGACCAGAAACAACACTTATATAACCTCGGTGTGTTGACTGGAAACAACACAACAACATCCACCGAAAACGCAACAGAGTAAAGATAATGTACAAGAGTATGAAATACTTGTTTTTCTGATACCTTGGTGTTGATTTCAATACGATCCTTTTGACTCAAACTTTATAACCTGAGAAGCTTGTTAACACCAGTGGAATTCTTTGGCTTGAAAACCTTTTAGAAAACACGATCTCATAAAGAAAACATACCACATGATATCGTTTCATTTATCGTAGATTTCGGGCCTCGCCCGGTGTTTTCCCAGCTGCGACCGTCCAACATTTTACGCTTCGATGAACTCAAACATCAAAAACACCTTCCGTTAAAAGGGATTCAGTAAAATACCGTCTTTTATAATCTCAATTATTAACAAGGATAAGACTCATAAAAGTTTCTGTAGAGAAAATAATTTAAAAAACAAACGTTTGTTTGATCTATTTTTTTGTTAACTGTTTCTTTTATGCACTCTCCACAAATCTCGTTTGACCTTGGAAGTACAGATAGTAATCGACAAGAAAGTCAGTGAATAATTAAGAATATATTATTCAAGGTCTCCTGGTCATCCACCTGTACCTGTACCATTTGTTACTGGGCAACACAGAAAGAAATATATAGTTTATATAATTTTGGTTCTGTTCTGAAAACAAATGTGTTTGTGGTATCCCTTGTGTTATCTTATGGTTAAGGTGACCCGGTGGCCTGAAAACTAATGTGTTTGTGGTATCCTTTGTGTCATCTCAGGGTCAAGGTGACACGAAGGCTCGAAAACAAATGTGTTTGTGGTATCCCTTGTGTTATCTCAGGGTCAAGGTGACCCGAAAACAAAATGTATTTTAGGTATTCCTTTTGTTGTCTCAGGGTTAACGTGACCCGGTGGACCGAGAACAAATGTGTTTGAGGTATCCCTTGTGTTATCCCAGGGTCAAGGTGACCCAAAGGCTCCAAAACAAATGTGTTTGAGGTATTCCTTGTGTTGTCTCAGGGTCAAGGTGACAGGAAAACAAATGTGTTTGAGGTATCCTTTTAGTTATCTAAGGGTCAAGGTGACCCAAAAGCCCGAAAACAAATGTGTTTGTGGTATCCCTTGTAAGTAAGTAATGGTTATTTCTAGAGCGCCTTTCTATGCTAGGGTCACAAAGCGTTTTAACAATCACAAATAATACACAGTTAGAATCTCATGGTCAAGGTGACCCGGTGGCCCGAAAACAAATGTGTTGGAGTTATCCCTTGTGTTGTCACAGGGTCAAGGTGACCCCAACACCTCGAAAAACAAATGTGTTTGAGGTATCCCTTGTGTTATCTAAGGGTGAAGATGAACCGATGGAAAAAATGTTTGTTTTGGGTCCACCAAGTGACCTTGACCCAGAGATAACACGAGGACTAAAGTCTTCACCCAGACTATACCCAGAGTTACTATAGAAAATCATATCTTCATAAGGTTGTAGTCGAATATTGATAGTTCTTGCTAGTTCCTCACACTGGTCCATACGTCTAAACGGCTCTTCTCTTCTGCGTCACAGACGATTCACGAGCAACTTCTCACCCTCAGACGGCAGAGGAAACTATGGTCTGCTTATATCTTGATCTCATTTGCACGGTCACTACCCAAAGCTTGTGAACGTATTCTGGCAATTATCTTCAACCGACCATATCGTCTTCAACTTCAAACGCAAACCTTCTGTCCTGTTAACCCTATTATCCATCTATCTATCAATCTGTAATTACATACAAGTGCATCGGGTTTACTTGGATTTTGACTGGCTTTGAAATTGTTTTTATAAAAGTTGTATGTGAGGATTTTTTTTTTTAAATATTTAGGCTTAGGTTTAGGTAGAACTTTATTGATCCCTCAGGAGGTCTCCTTCGGGAAATTGTTTTTTTTCCAAATTATCCACAGCAAATACAGCAATTTTTCATAAAAAAATATCAAAATAAAATAAGAACAAGAACAAAGAGATATAAAGAGAACGAACAAGATGATACAATCTAAGTCTAGAGATAAAGATAAAAAACATAGATCAAAGAAAAATAACAAAGACAAAGGATACAAAGATTAACATAGAACCGAACATCATGATACTTTTACTCCTGTCTGGCATCAGCCCTGTGTATTTTAAATATATTGAAATAAAAAAATATATATATTTAAATAAATTTAAAAAATCACTTTAAGACTCACTATTTATCTCAACTACCACTAATGTTCTATTACTGCATTCCAAACCTTCTCTCTTCACCTCACTCCCCCTCAGTGAACTCAGCACTGCATTTATTAGATTTTTTGTATAATTTTTTCGCACTTACATTTTCAACAGTAAACTTGACGATCAAGGAAATGAATTGGATGGAAATTAGAAATATTCAAAGACAGTTTAGAGTGTGACACCGCTGACCTTGGACACACCTACTTCCTGTGCAGCCACCAAACCAAACGTATGGACTATGTTGCTTCGAGCTTCGAGTTTACGTATTCGTCGCGCTCTATGTTGACGAACCGTCGAGAGGAAACTCTCGCTCTCCACGCCGAGCGCCGCTGATTACAGCCGAAACAGGAAACCTCGGGGCTTCAAAGCCTGATGGTGGCTTGAGATTTTGAGAAGAAAACGCCGGTTGAAGTCAAACGAAAACAGTTCACACCTTCAACAAACACACACTCAACATCAACACCACCATTAACTCTTCAGATGAATCAATAAATACATCTGTGGCGTTTGTTCCGCTCAGGAAAAAAGGCAGCTGTTTATCTGCCCAGACAGAAGTAGAGCAACTCAACGCCCGTCGTCTTCACTCTGTTATTAACACGACTGCCAACACAGAGTGAGACCCGGCAGCTCGGCAGGCCATTAAGTCTGGTATCACGCCTTCTAATCTTTACTTCCTTCGAGGAAAATCAAACACGCCAGCCCACGGCGTATGATTACATCACCATCACCGTAAAAAAAATAAGTGAGATTAGAAGAGAGATTTTTGTCGAAACGTACGTGAAGCGGAAGGTTGTGACGGCGATGACGAAACTCGTGAAGTCGGGACTGTTTGACGGTGAAATGGTCGCTGTGATGGAGATACTACGACGGCGTCTCTTTATATGCTGATGATGTAGTTAGTAAGTAAGTAAGTCATTTATAATTGTTAAGTGCTTTTCCAGACCAGGGTCACAAAGAAATGTCTCTAGTTCGACACTGCAGAAAGCTGTCCAGAAACTGTTTCCTTCAACTGAGAAAAATCTCTAAATTTAGGAAAATGATGATCTTGAGTTTGTAATCCATGCGTTTGTTTCTTCTCGCCTGGACTATTGCAACAGTTTGTTTTTATGTCGTAACAAGAAGGATCTGTCTCGCCTGCAGTTGATACAAAACTCTGCAGCGAGAATTCTGACACGCTCTAGTAGAAGAACTCACATTTCCTCGATCCTTAAAGCTCTTCACTGGCTGCCAGTTTCTTTCAGGATCAACTTTAAAATTCTGTTTCTTACTTTCAGATCTATTCATGGTCAGACTCTTCCTTACATCACTGATCTTATCCAGCCTTACACCCCAGCTCGGGCTCTGAGGTCTGTGGATCAGAATCTGCTGATGGTTCCTGAACACGGTTCAGGACCAGAGGAGAGAAATCTTTTCAGGCTGTTGCTCCTAAGCTTTGAAACGATCTTCCTCTATCTTTGCGCTTAATGATCTACTGACTCCTTTAAGAAACATCTTAAGACCTTTTATTTGTTCAGGCTTTTACTTGATTTTCTGGAACTCCTGTTGTGTTATCAGTTTTATCTTGACCTTTAAAGTATATACTTTATTGAGTATTGTATTAATTGTTTAAGCGCTTTGTGACCCTGGTCCGGAAAAGCGCTCTACAAATATAAATTACTTACTTACTTACTTACTTAAACAATCAAAACAATAATGAAGAAATTTAAGGATCGGAGAAATGTGAGTTCTTCTACTAGAGCTGGTCAGAATGTAGAGATGAGTTGTTGTTGGAGTTAAACATCCTACCACGTGGTTGGTCCGGTCCCTCAGGGGCTGGTACCCGGGCGCCGGCACACACTGCTCGGCGTGCCCGTTGCAGAAGCAGCTTCCCTTCACGATCAGGTCGTAGATGGCGAAGTGTCGAGTGGGAAGATGCTCGGCGTCGGGGGTCGTCGTCTTGGCGCGACACGGGCACGTCTGCTGTTGGAGGAGGCGGATTCGGATGTTGGTCACCCTCAGCTGCTGCTGGCCCTCCAGCCCGAAGGGGTCCAGAGACTCCCACTTCGGTAGGGTCCGGTATATCACCTGTCGGGAGATGAATGGTTGACGAATGAAAATGGTTTCTTTTGGCTTATATTTACACATTTGCCGTGGTCAAATTACTAAAAAAGAGAATTCATTAAATCTTTTAGGCAACGTAATTCGGAATGTTCCGAATCTCGTTGCTACCTATGGGAGTTTGGGAACTTTACTGCCACCTGCTGTGCCATTAAACTATCAATGGTATTTCAATTGCAACATTTTAAGATTTCCAAAATGGTCGACATTAATATCGTATGAATGATATATACGACTTAAATCTCGTAATCAATGTAATTATACGACTTCCATTCCACTATCCAAGTAATATATTTTTGATTCATTTTTATTATCGTAGTAAATGTTATAATTGAGACTTTAATATCGTAATAATAATATTTATGACTTGCATCTAAAAATAAATGTAATAATTATGACTTAAATCTCATAATAAATGTGATATACAGTATGCGACTTTAATCTCGTAATGTACTGTATACTACTTACTTTAATCTCGTAGTAAATGCATAAACCATTTAAATTTGTAAAAAATCGGTATGTATAGGGCTTACAATCTTATAATAAATGTAACGTATCCAACTTTTATTTTATAATAAATGTAATATATATATATATATGACTTTAATCTCACAATAAATGTGATGACAGTCATCGTCTGAAAACTTTCATCAGTTAGCAGAGAAGCAGATGGAGCATGAATGCTCCTCCCATGATGCAACACTAATAGACTCAGGGACTCATTCATATCTCTTGCTATTAGATTGTTTTAATTCTGATTTTGGGGGCAGGAGTGAAGTGAAAGTATGATGTATTCTATGTTAATCTTTGTATTCTTTTCTTTGATCTATGTTATCTATATTTGCACTTTGTCATCACTTCCACTTTGTTCTTGTTATTTGTGTTTTGTTCTTGTTTTTATGAAACTATCTGCAGAGGGATTAATAAAGTCTATCTATTAATATGACTCAAATCTAATGATAATTGAGATATATATGGCTTTAGTCGCATAATAAATGTGATTTATATGACTTAAATTGTGTAATAAATGAAATATATGACTGTAATCTCGTAGACTACTCTAATCTAGTCGTGAATTTATAAACGGTTTTAAACCCGTAATGAATGTTATATATACGACTTTAATTTCATTGCTCCATAGTAATCGGATTATGGAGGTTAAATAAATGGGCAATAAATAGGGTAAACAAAAAACCCAAACACAATATTGATGGAGATAAGTTGCTTAGCACAAGCATTTTCATTTGATTTTGGGATTTTGCGCTTGGTTATTTATCATTTGTGTTATTAAATGCTTTGTTTTAGACCTGACTCTTATACTGCTATACAATTTCATCCATATCAATGCAGCACTTTTCATCAAAGGTGCTACTTTTGTAGGTTCAGTCACAACCGTTAAGGGAAATACATATTGTATAAATATATATGTCATATATTATGACATTATTTTCACAGGTAAAAAACATAATTCAACATTATTTTCTCATCATTATTTTTCCCATAAATGAGGTTCGGCTCAAACTAATAACACAAAGTGACCGGCCCTGCATTTTTTGGCGACACAAAGTATTTGTGTTGCGTATGAGATCCATGTAACCAGGACTGTCATCCCAGGTCAACATCATTGTGTGAACCCCGACAAGACATGGCGGACCTGCGTGAGCCGCACAGAGCAAATGCCAAGCTTCTTTATTTAAACGATAAACCGTACAGAGTGTTGCTAATTGCCGTCCGGAGCCAACGTAAAAACGCATTCAACTGACGCCGAGCCAAACAGTACAAAAGGAAACATTCAGCATTCTTCTCCATTGCCCAACTTTCATAACTCAGGGGTGATTGTCGGAGGCCATTCAGTGACACAATCGCTCACACTTGTTGCCTCCATGTTACTACATGTGTCATTTTAATGGGGTTTGATTCCGGGGTCCGCGTCGTTAATGGCTACAACCTCAAATGACCCCTGTTTTTTTTTTAGGTTGGTCAGAACCTGGGGGGCTTTAAATCAGACTCGCGACCTTTAACTCTCGTCTCCGGTCCACGATCATCCCTCAAATCATGATGCCTTTTACGGCCGGGGGCCGGTCGCCATGGCGACATCTGCCTCCGCTGAAAAACACAAGTTTGGGGCGTCTTGCTGTGACACCAAAATGTGGGCATCTGTAGAAAAAGTCTATTCACTAAAACTGTCATTGATATTATTGGCTGAATGGTTGTGTGTGTGTGTGTGCACGTTTTTGGAGTGACATGCAAGCAAAAGCCCCCATGCTGCTCCGTCATTGGCTGGATGATGGGTTCCGAGGGTGTGATGGGAGGGGCGCTATTAATTTCGCCGTCGTCGGGCGAAGGGTCTCGGGGTCACAGCATTGTGGTCAGCAATTAAGAGAACACGACAAATAGGACAAGGGGCGCCGGACCACGGGAGAGCAAGGAGTGCGGGGGGGCCGGACAAAGAGACGGACCCGAGATGCAGCATCACATAACTCACGCTCGCACAAAAGGACTCGCGACAGCACGGCAACACCACGGCAACACACACACACACACACACATATATATACGTTGACCAACACCGGAGTGTTTCTCAACACAAACTTGCCGTTTAAAGCCTGGTTTCTTTCAAAAAGCGTCACAATTTCAGTTGAATTGTTAATCAAAACAAAACTATCTTTATTGTATACACTTTTAAAGACCCAATTTACTTTTAAAATTTAATATAGGACTTTAGGAAACTTTCTAAATGTAATTTATGTTCTTTGTTTATCAATACATTTTGTGTATCACTTGTAGTTACACTGTTACAACAGTTACACAGCTGTGTTTCCTGTGCAATGACAATAAAAAAGAAAAAGAAAAAAAAGTCTATAGTTGATTTTTAGTTTTTTTTAAGCTTTAGATCTAAAAACACAGAACCTTCTGCTCTTTGGTCGACCTATGTTCGATGGTTCTGAAAAATTGCTGTTACTCATTAAACACAAAAGACAGAATGATTTGATGCCGCTTTTGAAACTGTGAACCCTTACCTGGATATATTGCTTTAAAACAATAAAAAGATTGTATGGATAGCTTGAAATAATCATGACAGTGTCAGCCATGTCTATGAGTATAATCACTTAAAGTTCAACTAAAGTGTTGATTTAAGTGTGTCTTAAATAGATGTTAGACTCTATTGTATCATCAGTATGTGTCTGTTTGTACTCTTTTTATTGAAATATTTACATTAGAAAATATGCCAAAGCCCCGCCCACTGAAGATGCTTCGTATTCCTGGAGATTAAATCTTGTTTACCATAACCACAGGTTTGTCACCACACGTCATCAATCTCTGAAGTCTCCACCTCCACAGACTCGTTATATAAACAAAGCAGGGTGTAATTACAGCTGGCCGCAGGAGGAGTGAAGTCATTATTATGTCATAATGGAATCCGCTCTCGTAACCTCTCATTCGCCAAGATTTAAAACGGGGGGGAACTTTATAAAGTAATAACTTTAAAACATGGTCATTACTGCATCTTGGAGAGGAAGACTTCAACATTTGAAACATGTGAGTACAAATCAAAAAGGTGATAAAACGGTAGTTACACTTTGTAACCCTCTGTGTTCTTTGCTTGGAAAAGGCTGCGTTTTACAGTACGCCGAAAACCTCCAAAGACTTAAAGCTCAAAAGGCATTTAAATATGTCTTGAGAGATATCAAACTTGAAATTTTGTAAATAAACTACCAAATTGTACATTAGTAAACAAAAATATGCAAATTTACATCCACAATGGATTTGTTATTGAATATAATGGCCCTACGTTCATTTAATCTAAATAGCTAAATACCTTTTTTTATGATTGTAAATATTGTTGATAGTAATGAACTCAAGCTTACAGAAGGAGGCAGTAGCATTACGGTGCTCCCTTAGGGGGCTTTTTAAAGCATGGGTGTAAACTCAAGCAAAGAAGGGGCCAACGTGTTTTCACAATGTTATTTTGGTGCCTAAAAAATTGACATTAATCCAGTTATAAATCCCATGATGTTGTGTCTTAATTTTCGAAGCCTCGATCCATCTTAATAGATAGATAGATAAACTTAATTAATTGGCTATATTCCATTTCATCATCAGCTGGACTGCTATTGTAAGTTTCTATTTAATTGTTTACTTCATTTACTTTGAGTCAAATAATCTGACAGGGCCACATACAATGACTTAGCAGGCTGGATTTTTGGCCCCCCCGGCCTTGAGTTTTTGAATTTGGGATTTAAAGCGATTGACATTTCTCTCTGTTAACTCTTATTAAAACCCTAACTTTTCCAAATGAAATATGTCAAAACCAGACATTTACGAGGCGAGATCTTCATCTGGAAAAACCGAAAGGGAAAACGTGTATTTTCCTTGAGCCAAAAATTCTTCCTATCCTTGAGTTTCAAATACTTTTCTAGTACTTTTCGACTTGCCGCTTTGTTTGGAGGTAAAACGTGTAGCTACGCAAACATAACAACCGTCGGTTTGAATCCATGCATCACCGCCGCGGCGAGGAAGCGTCGGACCCTTCGCTCCGGGACAGGATATTAATCATCCCCATTTTAAAGAGATCATAATTAGAAGGAGAAGTTCAAAGACAAATGGTGGAGGAAGAGTTTAAAACAACTTAAGCTGCATTTGAATTCTTGTCTCACGGAAAAAAAAAAAAAGAAAAAAAAAGGGCTCGAGGCGGCGAGTTCACTGTGGGCCATGTGTCCGCCGACAATCTCTCTTCCTGTTTCAGGGCCCAGGAATAAAGTAAATCTGGCTTTAACAGCCCTAATTCCATCAAAGTGCTGAGGACTCTAATGTAATCTGGTAAACAGGCACAATGGGCATTGATGGAAAACGGGGGAGAGAAGAGCGGAGAGGGGGATGAAGGGGGGCGAGAGAGAGAGAGAGAGAGAGAGAGAGGGAAGGGGGGGTATCGTTCCAGCAGCTCCGAGATCCATCAGACCTTATGCACTTCCTTCCCAGCAGACTGTAAGTGTTTATCCGAGAGGACTTTGGATGTGTGTGTTCGGGGAAGCGTGGAAAAGTGTGTGTGTGTGTGTGTGTGTGTGTGTGTGTGTGTGTGTGTGTGTGTGTGTGTGTGTGTGTGTGTGTGTGTGTGCTGAGATCCCCCAAGGATTCTACGCCGGCAAACACTTACATTCTTCCAGCCCGGCTGACCTCATAAATAAGACAAGTACAATCACCCACACACACACACACACACTGATAGTGTACATGAAAACCTTTCAGCACAAGAGATGACATGCTTTCATGTTCAGTGGCAGAAAGAGAGAAGAAAGGTTGAAAGCTGAGAATACCTGCTCCCTGAGATAGCTCCCAGCTAACACACCCCACCTTCCTCCTCTCTTCCTCTTCAGGCACTCCACCCTTCACTCGCATCCATCACTGCTATCTGATCACGGAAACCTCAGACGCTCACATGCAAACCAACATGCTTGGAAAACACGCTGCTAAACTGTGCACGTGACGCGGTTACTTTCCTCGACAATGACCCCACTGGTGACCTCTCTGCCTTTGCTTCTTGCTTTGTTTATCAACACAAGTTTGTATTTTTTACGCAGCATTTTTGCCCTAAATTTTCTAATCTCTGTATATATATATATACACAATGTATATACTGTATATATATTATACGAAATCGGCAAAGTAGTTACTCTTTAATTTTTTATTTGTTTAAAATGTAGCTTCCAATCGAAACATTAAAGATGCCAAACCTCTTTAAAAAACCTTCTCAGCAACGGTGACATCAAAAGTTTCAACAATGCTTTGCCGCCCAGCCTTCACTTTTGACATAGCGAACATAGACGTAGAGCTTAAATCTTGCCGCTGTCATTAGACGGAGCAGTGTTTACAAAGGAATTATGGGAGTTCACCATTTTTTGTTGGCACCATAAGTAAGATAGGTTCATTCATTCATTGTCTACCGCTTTATCCCGGGGTAAGGGTCGCGGGGAGACTGGAGCCTATCCCAGTATCATAGGGCGGGAGTCAGCGGACACCCTGGACAGGATGCCAGTCTGTCACAGGGCACACAAAGACAGACAACCATTCACACACACACACTCATACTTATGGACGATTTCCCAAAGTTCTCAATCAACCTCTGTATGTTTTTGGACTGTGGGAGGAAATCGGAGTGTCCGGAGTAAACTCACGCAACACGGGGAGAAAATACAAACTCGGCCTGGTCTCGGCCTGGAATTGAACCAGCAACCTTGTTGCTGTGAGGCGACAGCGTTAACCACAGTGATATATATTGATCAGTTCAAATTTCACTTCAAAAATATTCATTCGATTTTTGTTATTTTCGTTTATTTACCTATTTATTTCAACAATAACTATATCCCTAGATAACTCAAGACAAGTACACAGGGTCTGATTCAACACCCTGTCCGGGCCACGTGCTGTTGCAAGTGTCAACTCGAGCCGACAGCCAATCACAAACAACAAACACGGCGGTTAAGAAGTTGTCAGTAGAAGCAACACTGGAGCGCCACTTGACCTGCAGTGACCTGCGGGTCATCAGGAGGGTGCACCAGGAAGAAAGAGGTCAGAGCGCAGGTGGCTCAGCCAGTGTTGGAGGAGGGAGGAGGCACTTACACATGGCGTACCTCCCCCGAGGGACTCATTTTACATCCATTTATAAAAACACTTTTTTATGAAGTCGAGTTCTGCTTGTTCTTTCCTGGAGTAGCACGTGAACACCAAACAAGTAAATGACAAAATAATGAGAATGTTCATGAATCCAGATTAAAAAAACACACAAAAAAAACATAAGATTTGAGCCATTTCTGACCAATTGTTAAAGTTTCTTTAATCTGTTTTTCAGTCAATCTGCGGCAACTAAAATAGCCAAATAAAAATGACCCGCAACAGGTTGTTTGTTCTGTATAAGTTACTTTTTTATTTGGGTGGTGCACACGATTAAAAGGACATTAAACTAAACACTCATCGCTTTAATCGACTAAATTTAAATGTATTTATGTGCAAAAACACATCATAGACTCACCAAATAATTATTATTCGTCATTAAAGTTTTACCGTAGAATCTATGCTGCTTATCTTATCTCTTATAACACTGGCATCTTTACACGTACACAGACATCAATTTACTTTGGCGCGACAAAAGTTGGACACATGTGGTTTAAGCTCCTCCGGGCAAGGACAACAAACAAGTCAGAAGCCATCAAAGTAAACACAAACAAGAAGGAAACCATAGGGGGTCCCCAGGGGGCCGGCACCACTCTCGCCAATGCAACACCACACACGCCGCAAAAAAAAACGCACACATCTGCACAGCAGCTCCCGACACGCACACACACGGCTTCAATTAAACATCAATGGGATTCAGGAAGCCCCTCGCGCCTGTTAAAACAGTGGAGCACGCACTCGTGCGCCGACCCCACCTTTGATTCACGCGTGACTTTAGTATGTTGCGTGACTTGCAGCGTGATGTCAACTCTGTCCGGTTTATGTCGACACGTTTATAACTTTCTTCCAGATGTGTCTGAAGTGATAACGGGACAAATAAAATGTGGTTTATGATGTATTTCAGTAGTTTTCTATCAACATTTGAAGACTGCGATGATGCTTCGGAGCGAAAGAATCCCTGAAAATAAATGTATTTTGTTTTGTTTCACGGTTGCCAGGGCAACCATGGGATGCGACGGAGTGAACACGACGAGCGGCCCGGACGCTAACGCCCTTCACGAGAAAATAAATGAAAATATTTACATTCTTTTTGGCCTATTTTATAACAGAAAACGCTTCTTTCTCAAACACGGTGCTTAAGTGGATTTTTTGGGGGAAAGATGGTTTATGTGTTGTTGTGTAAACTTGGAGAAACGTAGTTTTAGGTTCTTAAAAGTCACAGTTTGAGTCCAGCGTTCCTGTTTCTTTACGTTTCCTCGTCTGACTTTCGGACTCAGGCTCAAACACTGCATTAAACCCACCAACCAAATATAAAAAACAGTAAAAAACCTTACCATGTTAAAAAGTAAACCATAAGACAATATTAAAGCTTTTTTAAGGGTATATAGCTGCTACTGGACATGTGGGTCAATGATGGTTTGCGATGCTCAAGACTTTTTAATACAGCGGGTTCCCAATCTTCACCAAATATTATTTTGTTAAGCATTCAAGGCCATTCATTTGTACGTCAGAAACATGTTCATTTAGTGCTAACTAGCTATAAGCTAACAGGCGCAAACAGCCAGTTGAAATAATCACATGTTGTGTGTTTAGGTACAATTGGAAACTTCAAGGTAAAGGCATCTTTTGTGTTAAATGTTCAGAGCAAATGGTTTTAAACATTTTGTTTCAGATGATATCAAATTATATTAAATTCAAATTTTTTGTTGTTTTTCCATGTAAAAGTGACCTTCATTTTCTGTTGATATGTATGAATACATAAAATAAAGTAAAATAAAATAAAACAAAATTAATTTAATTTAATTTAATTTTTATTTTATTTTATTTTATTTTATTTTATTTAATACATAAATGCCCTCAGAATATTGAGTGGTTGAATTAAAATTATAATAAGATTTCAGATTTCAGATTTGTAATTCCTGTAATATTGTATTTTTGTTTTTTAGAAATGAATTATTTTTAATAATAATAATTCAATAATTCTATAATTCTATAATCAAACGTAACTTTTTTTTGTTTTTAATAAATTCATTTCTTATAAATTCATTTTGAAAAATGAAAGGATTTTTTTTCTCACATGGTTCATTTATTGGTTTAAAAAGTATTGAATCAATATTTTTAGTGGAATTATTTGAATTAATATATGTGACTTAATGAATGAAAAAGTTTAATAAAAAAAATATAATAATAGCCTGGTTGCCCTAAACAAATGTGTTTGTGGTATTCTTTGTATTGCCTTCGGGTCACCTTGACCCAGAGGCAACACAAGGGATGCCACGACACAGGGGATACCACAAACACATTTGTTAAGGGCCACCGGGTCACCTTGACCCAGACACTTAAACACAACGGTTAAACAGAAAATATAGAAATTATTTAATTCAATAATTCAATATTCTGACACCACTGATATATTTCCATAAATCTGTGATATAATTTAAGTTTAAACTGGAATAATCTGGTCCAGAATGAAACGCACTCACCTCTCCTCGGTTGCAGGGACTCGCCTCTGAGTATTTGGAGGTGCAGATCGCTCCCTCCTTGCCTCCTTTCCCCTCCTCCACGCCGAACGCTGAGCTACAGTTCTTGGCATAGAACTGCAGCATCTTCCAGGTCCTGCCGAAGTCCTGGGAGCGCTCCAGGGTCATGGCGGCGGGCCTCGGCGAGCGGAACACCAGGATCAGGTGCGTGAAGTAGAACTCCGCCTCCAGGTCCAGCTGCACCGTCTCCGACGCCGCGTTCTCGGCCGACTGCCACCAGGTGTTGGGGTGCCGGAAGGAGGAGTCGGACATGGCCCCGGCCAGGTGGGACAGGTGGGGGAGGCCGGCGTTGCACTTGGCGCACCTGGGGGCGCCGCAGGCCAGGTTGATGTCGGGGTCCCCGTAGGCGCAGTAGAGCTCCGTGCCGTTGTTACCGCACACCGTCTGGGTGAGAACCCTGCGACCCAGAGCCAGGTTGCCCATGCGGGGGTTGCAGGCCCGGCTCTCGCAGCGAGGGGCCACGCCGACCCTGGACACCTCCGTGGACAACCCTGAGGGTGGAGGCGAAAAATATGTGACGAGAGTTTATAAACGGAGCTCCAGACACAGACAGGATGTTGGTTCATATCCTAAAACAATATACACTTCAGCGGCTCCCGAGGACCCAGACATTCCCAAGTGACGCAGCAGACTCTTCACTAGTCTTTCCCAGGAAACCTCCAGAGGAATCCTTATGAGGGAACAAGTCTGACCCAGTGGGCCGTGACATGAAGAAGATCTAGCCTTTGCATAGACACTGTTTATTAGTGATGAGGCTTCATGAAACATCTGATGAAGTATCATGATACAGTGTCTTCATTATGAACGACCACTAGATGTCGCTCTCTGCTTCAAAAAGATGTCAGGTTTTATCGAATCAGTAGATCCAAGAGATTATAAAGATTATAAAACAGAGAGTGACATCTAGTGGTCTTTCAAAATGAAGACACTGTTTCATGAAGCCTCATCAATCTGTGACAAATATATTTTAAGTTAGATTACACAATGCAGATGATATTACCCAAACTCTTGCAGGAGCCAAGGTCTCAAGCAACATTTCGACATGATTTGTTTGTTTTTCGTTAATAGAAAAACAACAGAAAAGAAAAACTCTTGATTTGTTTAGCTAGTCAATAGCAATGCTAGCTCAATATCTAAGGCGGGATTAACCACCCCCGTAACACAACTTGTATCGTTATATCAGGGGTGTCAATAAAAACACAGGCGACCAAAATCATTTAAGGGTCTAAGTCGCCGTACAAACAAAATTTTCAAAACAGGAAGACGATACTATTTTTTATTATTATTGGATTTATCTTAAGTATATCTCCGTTTGACCTAGTCTGTGTATAATTATTGACGTTCGTAATCCTTATCTCATCTTAAACACATATTTTTAGGTCACAATATAAACACAAACATGAATTTGATTTAAGTCAACCATCCGAACTGGCCACATAACATGACTTGGCAGGACTTATTTGAACCCTTGGGCCATGAGTTTGACAAAATTATTTATAATAATATAATAATATATACAATTAAACAACAGAAACGAAATTAATAATGACATTTTTGTGATGGGATTCAATGGAAATAACTGTTTTCATAAATATAAATTCAAAAACCTAATTTGTGTATGTGACGTGTGTCTTAAAAACTTTTCTATGATTGACAGCTGAGGCCAAAACCAGTACCGGTCCAAGACCACACGGAAAAGAAAGAATCATATAAATAATTTCTCTTGTATTATATCTATAAAGATCCATTTCATTTTGAAAAAAAACCCATTGTATTTTCTATAAAGTAACATTGTAACAAGTAACCTGCGACTCTCGACACATCAAAACGCTAGTTTACTTATAACAAATAATCAAGATAAGAAAAACACTTAACTCTTGAGATTAATTTCTGTCCTTATCTGAAATCATTCATGATCACGACCAACACATACAAAACACCATCATCAGCATACAAGCGAATATGCATTGATACAAATAGATAAACATCTTGTTGCTTGTTGTTTTTTATCTGAAGATTAGAATGTAATACTAATATTAATACAATTAATACCAGCTGTAATACAAATATTATCGAACCTTAGATGGTTCTGAGATTTGAACTCTGGTTCCAGACCTCATGCACACCCCAGTGGCTCAGGGTCTGCCTGTGATTCGAGTGTTTACACGAGTCAACCGATTTACCG